>NC_089775.1:2742808-2987808 GCF_040412425.1 Macrobrachium rosenbergii
TCTCTCTCTCTCTCTCTCTCTCTCTCTCTCTCTAAGTGTTTCAACGAGGCGACTGGTAAAACTGTGTGCAAGATTGCTTGACGAAAAGGCCTCTAGTTCCTGCGCTCTCTCTCTCTCTCTCTCTCTCTCTCTCTCTCTCTCTCTCTCTCTCTCTCTGCCGGAACCTTAAATAACAAACTAACACGTGGCGTGGCCCAGAACTTCAGCAACGATGCCAGATGCACGACAAACGCCCGTCTTTTTGGAGAGGGGGTTGGCGAGAGGTTTTGGAAAAGAGAGAGAGAGAGAGTTCCAAAACATCACTCCACTTACTTTCTCTTAAATGAGTGACGCAGAATTGCGTCTCTGTGCGTCTCTGTGCATCTTGACGCAGGGAATGAGATTCTGTAGGCGAGCGGTACTCTGAGGAGGGAGAGAGAGAGAGGTGGGGGGAGGGCGCCACCCCCAACTCTTACTCCATCGATTCTCTCCGAGAATCGTTAGTTCAGAGGGTGGTACCCGTGCCATTCCACCAACCCCTTCCCCCACCAATGGACTCATCATTCCTAGCTTTCCCCCTCCCCCTTTCTGCCTGCCCTCCCCTCCTTCTTTTTAGACCCCTCCACCCTCCCCCGACCTTCCTCTTTCATCTGTACTCTCTCTCTCTCTCTCTCTCTCTCTCTCTCTCTCTCTCTCTCTCTCTCTCTCTCTCTCTCTCATTTAGAGGTGCTTTATGATGATACAAGTTTAGCCTTTGTAGATCTTTCTCTCTCTCTCTGATATCATTACTCTCTCTCTCTCTCTCTCTCTCTCTCTCTCTCTCTCTCTCTCTCTCTCTCTCTTAGATGTGCTTCAAGATGGTACAAAAATAGTGTACATTTTTCTCGCTCGGAGAAATCATTATACATACTCTCTCTCTCTCTCTCTCTCTCTCTCTCTCTCTCTCTCTCTCTCTCTCTCTCTCTCTCTCTCTCTGCAACACTTCCATCCATCCCTTCATCACAATATTTCACCTATTCCAATTGTAACACAATGAGAGCTGTAAACTAATCTCTCTCTCTCTCTCTCTCTCTCTCTCTCTCTCTCTCTCTCTCTCTCTCTCTCTCTCTCTCTCTCTCTCCCCCCTGGGACCTCTCTAAAAGCCCAGATTATTTGGGGGAGCTGAATACACGAGTTAGGAAAATTAGGATACCTCCCTCTGCTACGTTCTGAATACACAGGGCTTGTGTTCATTCCTTATGCTAATGGGCTTCCGCCCTTTGGCAAATTTCTTTGCTTTGTGTTTATTGTTGGGTGTTAGGTTGTTTTTTTTTTTATAAAGATCTTGTTGTGGTGATTTTATTGTTAATCGTCAGACTGATTTTTCCTTTGGTGTCAAGAGTGAGTTTTGGGAGTCTCGGGTTGGTCCAAAATTTCTCTGAAATTGTTTTTCTAAATTTTTTTAAAATAGTTACTTCTTTTTGGATATATATTATTATTAGCTTTCTGTAAAGGATAATGATTGTGCCGGCTTTGTCTGTCCGTCCGCACTTTTTCTGTCCGCCCTCAGATCTTAAAAACTACTGAGGCTAGAGGGCTGCAAATTGCTATGTTGATCATCCACCCTCCAATCATCAACCATACCAAATTGCAGCCCTCTAGCCTCACTAGTTTTCATTTTATTTAAGGTTAAAGTTAGCCATAATCGTGCGTCTGGCAACGATATAGGCCAGCCAACCACCGGGTCGTGGTTAAAGTTTCATGGGCCGCGGCTCATGCAGATCTATTTTCGGTGGTCTTGATTATACGCTGTACAGAAAACTCGATTGCGCCGAAGGAACCTCGGCAAAATTTTCTACTTGTTGATCTTATTAACATTGATTGAAAGACCAGGAACCACATTGAAACACATTCAACAGAGCCTGTTGTAATGTGGTCAGGTTTAACCAAAACATCTCGAGAACGGGCGGACGGATTTTGATCAAACTTGGTGAAGGCATTCTGCGGCTGACACTCTGTAGATGATTAATTTCTTGTATAAGGTAGCTCTCTCTCTCTCTCTCTCTCTCTCTCTCTCTCTCTCTCTCTCTCTCTCTCTCTCTCTCTCTCTCTCTCTCTCTAAAAGCCCAGAAAACCCTTTACTCATTCTATTTTAACGAGATACCTGGAAAATTTTTTTCTCCTTTCTCAAAACAGGTAGAAGCTCTCTCTCTCACTCTCTCTCTCTCTCTCTCTCTCTCTCTCTCTCTCTCTCTCTCTCTCTCTCTCTCTCTCTCTCTCTCTCTCTCTGAAATGAATCTCATTTTACAGCCTCAGGTAGGTATGCTAATTAGCTCACTTTTATAAAGTGACAGAGAGAGAGAGAGAGAGAGAGAGAGAGAGAGAGAGAGAGAGAGAGAGAGAGAGATATCATACCTGGCCTTTTGTGGTAAATTGTGATTCTCTCAGTGATATTAGCCATAAAAATGCTATGGAAAATTCTCTCTCTCTCTCTCTCTCTCTCTCTCTCTCTCTCTCTCTCTCTCTCTCTCTCTCTCTCTCTCTCTCTCTCTCTCTCTACTGTTTGTTCTATGTATTAGAATTTGACTTTTATTTTTATTTACTGTTCACATATTATCAACAATTTTTTCAGTATTGACAATATTATTATTATTATTATTATTATTATTATTATTATTATTATTATTATTATTATTATTATGACAGGCGCTTTTGACTCGAGGTCAGCCTAGTGAGTAATTAAAAGCAGTTTTCTGTCATTCACTTGTCAAGTACAATACATATATATACTGTATATAAATGTATATTAATATACATATTTTCAAAATTTCAGTCTGCGTTTGACACAGGCTAATTAACTCGCATGCAACTGTTTGTGAGGGATCTTGATTAAAAATGCTTTGGATGTATGTAGCTGTATACATATGCATACATTCATACATACATATTTGTATATATATATATACATACAGTTATAATAACTATATTTCTTTTTAGCTTTCGACTAAGCAGACCTTTGCAAGGCGTCAGAACGAAGAGTGGATGAACGACAACAAATAACAACAATAATAATAATAACAATTCACAAAATATGTTATAGGGTCATCTTCAGCCACTGAGGCCTCCATCTGAGGTCACCTCTTGTTGGCATTTAGGAAGAAGAATTGGTCAGCGACCAGAGAGGTTTTTCCTATAATTTCCTGAGAGTTAATGTATGTGACCTTTGGTGACCTTTTAGTTTTTCCTCTTATTAGTCTTCCATCTTGTTGAGAAAATGATCAATTTGGGGCTATTTTATAATTTTCTGCATTTCTTTTTATATGTTTTAACTGCAGATTCCTGGCCCCTTCCTACGAAAGGTATCCTATTATGTCTGTCAGAAGACTGTGTGTCTGTACAGGACTTTTCTATTCAGATCCTTAGGAAGGATTCTCCTCACTCCACCCCAGGACTGGATGTGGAAGAGGGCTTTTAATTCAAGCTTTCTTTTCTTGCTGTGAAAACGGTTCCACTCATCAGTTTGAACCTTGTCACTGGTACCTGGGCCTGGTTTTGCATATTTTATGTCAGTTTCCCCCGGTCCCAGGTACCTCCCCCACAGTTCAAGCATCAGTGGACACAAGATAAGGCTTTGTAAAGCTTCATGGGCTTGTAAGATTTAAACAAGGATCTGATTATATCAAAGGCTTTCCCTGAAGTAGCCATCTTGTGCCTGCAGGCACCCTACACTGGGGCTCAAAAAGTCCAGATCAGGAATGATTTCAGAGCATTCCTTACCTCTGCTCCAGTTCCAGAGCTCAGTTGATTGCCAGCAGAAATCACATACATAAACATACAGACTTACGTACATGCATAGCCTAGTGGTCTACCCTCCAACATCCAGTATGGGAATACACCCTCACTCAGTATTTTTGCTGATGTTGCACTTTGCCAGAATTCATCACTTTTGTAAACAAATAGGGCACATTCCTTGCATATGTCATATAGACAATGTGTGTCTGAGTATGTTTATATGTCGTGTACCTATAAAATCTACTCGTATGTGGATACAAAATGTAATTACATACGTGAGGTGGACGATGCATCATTTCCAGAAAGAAAAGATGAAAAAATGTGTCCACTTCGTTTCAGTAACTTGTGAAAAATGATTACGAAAAAGATTTAGAAACTGTAAGATGTTGACAAATCCTCTTTGTGGTTAATGGAAAGGAGAGGCTGGAGAGGTGGGTGGGAAGGTGAGGGGGGGGTGGGGGAACTTCTCCCTTTAAAATTGTCAGAACTTCCTTGAAGTTTTATTTTTGAAGTTTTATGTACCCACAGTGAAGAAACACAATCGAGTTTAATCCGAGGATTTCAACTGTTTCGTCAGAGACAGAGATTCGTCAGAGACCGATGTCTTTTCTGGAAAAACATTCAGGGTGAAATGATTGTGTTTGTTTCATGGAAGCGTTTTATACTCTTGACTCTGCTGAGAGCTTTTAAAGGTGGTTCTTTCAGTAAAATTTAAAGTCTTTGTTGTTGGTTTAATTCTGGTTTACAAATGCTTCTTTGATATTTACAGGACCTTTATGCTGTAAAGTGGGTTAGGTTAAACTGTGAGTGCTTTCTTATATTTTTAACTTGGAAATAACTCACACCCAGAAAGGGATTTTGTCATTGTAAGTTCATCTAAAGTAATCAATATTCACACTTCAGCTTAGTGGTAAAGTGGTAAAGTCACTGTCATGGATGTTTCAGAGCAAAAAAGGTATAGGTAAACACGCCTATGTATAATATTTTTGTGTGTAAGTTGCTCCTAAGGTGTAATAAATCCCATATTATAGGATATTTATGGATTAATATATGCAAGTATGAAATTGTCGCGCGACAAATTATCATATGTGCGCACACGCGCACCTCGTTCTGATACTCTGGATGCGGGTTTCTGACGTCAGAATTATTCTTGCTTGCATTTGGATCTGAGGCTTTGTAGCGACAAAAGCATATCCAAAAATGTGTGAAGAATTGGAGAAGTTAAGAGGACGTTGTGTATATTACAAATTACACACACACACATATATATATATATATATATATATATATATATATATATATATATATATATATGTGTGTGTGTGTGTGTGTGTGTGTGTGTGTGTGTGTGTATGTACGTACTTATACAGAATGAGTGTGTTCCCAAAATCACATTACCCTTTCTCGAGCATTAAACTAAGACCCGCTTGCATACTTAACCAGCTCGACTGGAATTCTGGGAACACGGCATCAGGAACCATCTCAAATAGAGAGAGAGAGAGAGAGAGAGAGAGAGAGAGAGAGAGAGAGAGAGAGAGAGAGAGAGAGAGAGAAGTGCCAATGTAAACACACAAACGTGTGAAAGAGAGAGAGAGAGAGAGTTAGAGAGATTTAGAACCCTTTATGGAAAATTAAATCTAGATGATGTTTATCCTAGAGTCTGGAACGAGAGGAAAAAGAAATATTGACTTACAGAATTACATAAATGGGAAATGGGGGGAGGGGAGTAAGAGGGAAGGTAGGAGGTGCCAAGGAGTGAATTAGGGGGTTTGGGAAGGGTCCTGGTTGGTCTTTTGTGAGGAGTTAAGGAGGGGAAATTTGTAATAGAGTTACTGGTGATTGTTAGGTGAATTTTAATGTTGGCAGTACAGTGATTTCTTGGAGGTGCAAGACTTTGCAAATTATTATTATTATTATTATTATTATTATTATTATTATTATTACTATTATTATTATTATTATTGGTGAAAAAATTAAGTTTGCAAATGGTCTGAAAGAGATATTATTATTATTATTATTATTATTATTATTGGTGAAAAAATTAAGTTTGCAAATGGTCTGAAAGAGATATTATTATTATTATTATTATTATTGGTGAAAAAATTAAGTTTGCAAATGGTCTGAAAGAGATGCTATTATTATTATTATTATTATTATTATTATTATTATTATTATTATTATTATTATTATTATTATTATTGATGAAAAACCCACTCAGTTGCAAGTGTACATATATATTTTAAAATATGTATTTACACTTACATAAGTGTTGATTTTTAACCATTTTAGTTACTCATGTGAATTATTATTATTATTATTATTATTATTATTATTATTATTCAAAACGAGTAAAACTGAATTTTAAAAAAGAAAGTTCCAGAGTGTGACTGAGCTGAATAAGACACAATCTAAGCACCGAATAATTCCCAGATAACAGATTATTTTGTAGCACTGAATAATTCCCAGATAACGAGATTACTTCCCCTCCAGCATTACAACTCACACTAATGTGAAAAAACTCCCAGAATTAAAAAAAAGAAATTCTCGCTATTCAGTCAAGAAAGGTCTCAAATAAAACACCCCTCTTGAAGACTGATACGATTAGATTCTCATTGGCACAAATTCCTTCAGAAGATTTGGCTCTTTCCCAAAACTCCCCCAGAGTCTTCTGTTCCTGGAAAATGAGTTTACATATGTTATTCCCCAGGGGGTTGCTGGTCACGTCGATTGAGTGGGGAGTTATCTAGCGTCGCGAAGGTTTTGTCGATAAGGGGGCTTTAAATGTCAGTCGTGGTAGAAATTCGTGTTGTTGTATAGAATTGCCAACGTTTCATGCATGCTAGACATTCATCATCAGGAAGGAAGGGGGTGCCAACGTTTCATGCTCGCCAGAAATTCATCATCAGGAAGGCAGGGGGTTTGGTCCACCTAATGAGTGTGTTTGCCTAAACTCACTCAAATTGGTTAGGCCACTTGTGTCTGCGAACAAAATTACCAACGCCTCTCCAACTCCTTTGACAAGTATAATAGTTATACAACTTCGCTGTTTTACAAGATACCGAAGTGGAATTTGGAGGAGGATCAAGAGGTCAACAACTGAGATAATTTTAGGACAGGTCACAAAAAGGTCCAGAATTTTGGAAAACCATCAGGAGAAGACGTTTTCGTTAAAAACCATCAGTCCTGTGTTGAGCTAAGACCTGAATTTGGTACCTGGTTGTTAAATGAGCTGCTCTGGATCCAGGCAAATGTTCAAGAGGGTATGAGGCTACTTTCCACAAACTGGATCCACTCCTTGTAGGATGGAAAAGGCATATAATTGGGAGGAGGATATTGCGACATGCGAACGTATATTTGTCGTACGGATAAATGTGCCTCTTGAAAGATGTGTCAGAATCCAAAGTATATAAATGGGTATGAGGCCCATCAGACACAGAGACAGTGAAAGAGAGAGGAGCGGGGAAATACGCGAATGAGAGACGGACGACAGAAATAAAGGGGGAATAAAAACGACGAAAAGAAGAAGTAGAATAAACGAGCCGTTCGGAATTAGCGAAGGAACCTTGTGACTCTACACTCCTCTCCCTCCCTCCCTTCCTTAGTATTATCTCCCAGTCCATTGTTATCTATGTCAGGCTCCCGACTATTGTGGTGGCGTCCCCCCATTGTTGTTGTGGGAGATTAGGAGGGGGGAAAAAAAAAAGTCCGTTTACATTATTGTAAGTATGCGAGAGAGAGAAGCCGCCATGAAAGCGTATTCTTTTGGTCGGCTTGAAAGGATACTTCCACAAGGATAGACACTCGCCTGTCAACGAGTACACTCGTCATGCGCAGACACGCGCTCAGTAGCAGTATATAGATATATGTATATATGAAGCCACTTCTTTTTGAGTCTTAAAGGGGTGGACAGTTGTCATTGTTATTGTTGAGAAGATGAACCCTATTCATACGGAGCAAGCCATTGACTTGAAATTCCAGAGAATATTAGTGTTCATTAGAAAGATGTAATAGGAAATACAGAAAGAAAAGACTAATTATTAGAAAATAAAGAAATAAATGAACAAACTTATAGATAAATATATAAAAATATAAGTCAACTATAAAGTATAAATCTGCCACGGTACTGGTATATGACAACTGTTCCAGCCATCCATAGTCTTCCTCAGGGCTACTGTAGATTCCAGGTGGAGCCACATTTTAATATATGCCAAAGTATAGTAGAAGAAAATAATAGAAAAACTAGATTCTAAAGTGAAAAGTTAGAAATTTGAAGATAAAATACAAAGTTGATTGTTTGGAAAAATGACTAACAAATTTCCAAGGCTAGGATACTTCTCTGTGATTACTCTGACTCCAGCATGGGTTATATATATATATATATATATATATATATATATATATATATATATATATATATATATATATATATATATATATATATATATATATATATATATATATATATACACAGTGAATCCTCTCGCAGTGATATACGAAGACAGCTCTCATGTCAGCTCTGGATTTACGAGCTCGTTTGTAAAGATGAATCGCTCCTCTTTCAGGCGTCCTGATTTATTTCATGAAGGAACAAATTTATTTCAGCGGGATATCCAAGACAGGTACCTTTTTTATGTAAAACTATATCTCATGTTAAACTACCTTAGGAATATAAAAAGATTTACTGCACAAGTTCAGTGATTTTTTTTATTTAAGAAACCTCGTATAAATCACCATTTGTTTTTGCTGTTGAAATTTGATTTATATAAAATATACAACTACGTCTATGTTAGACGAACTTAGGAATATGTAAAGATCAAGAGTCCATTTTCATTTTATAACCACTTCAGTCATTATAGATATATTACGATGGAATTTTCGGGTCGAATGAGTGCCGCCGTGTGTCCGGGTGTCGTAGACGTGCTGTTGATGAGCTGATATTGCAGAAGTTAAGTGCACATAGTTTTTGATTCCCCAGTTCAAAGGTAAATGAGAGAGTGACTGTGTTGTGGCTTTCTTTGGGACCACCTGTTATATCTGAAGATGGTTTATTGGTAATATATATATATATATATATATATATATATATATATATATATATATATATATATATATATATATATATATATATATATATATATAGTAATAAATATTATTAAAAAACTATCAGTATAAGAATCATGGCAGCTAAACCCCAGAATTTCAAACGCCTGGCCAGTGATTTGGTAAAGGGTCGAATTTCAGTTTTGGACTTGTGGTAACTTGTCAGCTAAACCCTCCCCTCCCCTCCCCCCTCCTACTGCTCCCCAGTACCTTTACCCCCCATAAAAATGGAGAGATGAGAGAGAGAGAGAGAGAGAGAGAGAGAGAGAGAGAGAGAGAGAGAGAGAGAGAGAGAGAGACCTTTTCATTTCACCTGAATGTCCCTGGCTATTCGTTTTAAAATTTCACGAAGGCATAATGGCATCTGCGCCGACCAATGTGTGTAGCTTTGGGCAACGACCTATTTTTGTGGTCGTTGTTGCGTCCTACGGTTTTGGTAATGGTCTGAGCGGTTTGTGGAGGGTGTATACATATGTATGCATGTGTATGTCATACGTTTGTACCCTTCCCTTAGATGTATATATGTATATCAAGCATTGATACCCTTTTCTTAATTGTATATATGTATATTAAGCATTGATACACTTCCCTTAGATATATATATGTATATCATACATTTATTCACTTTCTAAAACGAGAGAGAGAGAGAGAGAGAGAGAGAGAGAGAGAGAGAGAGAGAGAGAGAGAGAGACTGTACTTGGAATTTTGCATTCATATAGGTAACATTTATCTATTTTTCTCTCATCTATGAAAAGGGATAATTCATGTGATAATAAATAATGCTAGAGAGAGAGAGAGAGAGAGAGAGATCAAGCTGATTAATGCCATCTAAACCATGAATATTTTGAATGACACCCAACCCAAATTTGATCATCAGCAAAGGGTAACCCAGTGAAAGAAATGACCAAGTGTCATCCAAATCCGTCCGTCCATTCTCGAGATATTTCGATGAAGAATTAGACAGGTCACTCAGAAACAAGTTGAAATTAATAGATAATTAAATATCCTTTCTATTTTTTTTTTTGCAGGTTGCTTCTCCCCTAAAGGTTGTTGGGCTCAACTTTTGAAAGGTCAGTTTCACTGCAGTTAAAGTTCTTTGCGGCGTCCCGTAGGCTCCTAGCTGGAACCCCTTTCAATTTTTTTACCGTACCTCTTTCCATATTCTCTCCCTTCCAAATTACCTTCATCAACCCTCTCAATAAACCCTTTTATTCTTCTCATTTTCCTTCTCTCGTAGGTCCCAGCGCTTGTCCTTCTATCAAAATTCTGTTGACTCAGCAATTTGTTTGAAAAAGGATCCATTATTATTCATTCAATGATTCTTCTCTGACAATGATTTTCAGGTGAAAGCCTCAGATGTTTTATATCAATAATGAAAGCGGCTTCCTTACCAATCCTATTCAGGCTTCCTTTCCAATCCTATTCAAGCCTCCTTTCCAATCCTATGCAGACGTGTAATACAAATCCCACTGTGTGAAATTCAGAAGCAGAAAATAGTTCCTGATTGTTCTGCCTTCGAGCAAAAAATTAAAAAAACAAAAAGTCTGTTTCCGATTCAGAGCAGATATTTAAAAATTGTTTTTTTATGTATATTTTTTTTATGCTTCTTTTATCTGCAGCGAAGTTCAATAAGTTTTTTTTTTTTTTCCTAATTTTTTCATTGTGAGTTATTTAGATTTTTTTTTTTTTTAGAGACTGTAATGGTTTTGTTATTTTGTAGGGAGAGATGTTGATGGGAGATATTCAGTTGAGAATATTGTCTCTCTCTCTCTCTCTCTCAAGTTAAGTGTATATAATTTTATTTTCTCTCTCTCTCTTTCGCTTTCAAGTTAAGTATATATCATTTTATTTTATTCTCTCTCTCTCTCTCTCTCTCTCTCTCTCTCTCTCTCTCTCTCTCTCAAGTTAAGTATATATAATTTTATTTTCAAGTTAAGTATATATAATTTTATTTTTTTCTCTCTCTCTCTCTCAAGTTAAGTATATATAATTTTATTTTCTCTCTCTCTCTCTCTCTCTCTCTCTCTCTCTCTCTCTCTCTCTCTCTCTCTCTCTCTCTCTCTCTCTCTATATATATATATATATATATATATATACATAAAAATATATATATGTATATGTACAGTATATATATATACATACAACACACATACACAAACATACACACACACACACACACACAAACATATTTCTTCCCTTGACAGCTAAGTACATGAAGAAGCAATGCACCTGTATGCAAATTATCAACAGTTGTCATATGCAGATTCAGCGGTTGTGTAGGAACCTGCGTTGTAGTGTTGTGGTTATGAAACGATTAGGGTTGGTTGTGAGGCTGAGACTGAGTGATTGAGTGATGTATGAACTGGCGTCACGAAAGCTGTGGTCACTGGCGCCGCGAGGAAATTAGAGATTGAAACCGCGTGTAGTTTTAAGATGAAGTTGTGTGTGTGAGAGAGAGAGAGAGAGAGAGAGAGAGAGAGAGAGAGAGAGAGAGAGAGAGAGCATACAACTGAAGTTCCACATAATTTATGTTGTCTCTCTCTCTCTCTCTCTCTCTCTCTCTCTCTCTCTCTCTCTCTCTCTCCCCAGGGCTTTGTGATGCAAAGCGTCCTGCGATAAATCCTATGAATAGGATTTGATGAAGCATCCTTTCACAGAATAGGTTAGATGAGGCCATTATTATCATTAGATTATTATTATTATTATGATTATTATTATTATTATTATTATTATTATTATTATTAACATCAAGCAAGAACTGAATAGGTAAGAACCGTAATAAATAAGTTGATAAATGATGGAATGGGGAGACGAATGATTAAAATGTTGAATGAATAAGACAAGGGAAAAAGTATTTGAATACAACTCATGCATATTTTATGTTAATTCCCATAATTCATGGTTTGATACCTCGGGGAGATACGGGATGAGAATATTTATGAATATACATATGTATATATATGTATATGTATATTAAAAATGAATATTTTACTGTTAAATGCAGACTTAAATTTTGTATATATTAATATATTCACGTACATTCCATCATTATCAAGATTTTTGAAGTTCTAAAATAAATTCTTAGTTTATTTAGATATTTTGTTAAAGCAACTCAGAAATATTCTTTCTCCATCATTTAGATATTTTTTGAAAACATTAAAATATATTTTTCTTCTCTTTAGATGTATATTAATACAATCAGATAAATTCTCTCAGTCCTTAGATATTTTGTTAAAGTATTAGAATATATTCTTCCAATGCAGACATTTTAAATTGTATATCCCCACACCATATAAATATTCAGCGGACAAATAATAAAAATAAAACATTTTATAATACCTAGCAATAATCCAGCGTCAGATTCCGGTCTGGAAAAGTTAAAAAACAGTTAGAAAAATATTTTTAAAAATAAAAAAAAAATTATAAAAAATAATTCCAGTCCACGAACCTCTATCACAATACCTAACAATATCCACCGTCAGATTCAGGTTTAAAAAAAAGCGAGAAAAATATTTTTAAAAACATAAAAAAAAATAATAATTCGAATCCACGACCTCGAAAAGAACCATTTCGTACGTGTGGGCGTCGAACTGAATTTGCCCCAAAAAGTTTTCAGTGGAAGTTTTTCCACTGAATAAACAAACATAAACACTTTGACTGGTTCCCTAGAAATTTTGGGATGATGCAATTGAATTCCGTCCATGGATGGGTGAGTGTCCAAAGAGAGAGAGAGAGAGAGAGAGAGAGAGAGAGAGAGAGAGAGAGAGAGAGAGAGAGAGAGAGGTTTTATATGGACGGATGGGCAGCCTAAGTAACTCGCCTAAGGGAGAGAGAGAGAGAGAGAGAGAGAGAGAGAGAGAGAGAGAGAGAGAGAGAGAGAGAGAGAGAGAGTTTGGTATGGACGGATGAACACCTAACATAATTCACTTTTTCCAGGAGAGAGAGAGAGAGAGAGAGAGAGAGAGAGAGAGAGAGAGAGAGAGAGAGAGAGAGAGAGAGACATAAAGCAATAATTAATACCTCACTTTAAATAGTGTCATTCAATCACATTATTTTTATTCTTTTGTTTATTTAGTAATTCTCATTGTCATATGAAGGCCGCCGGGAGTGGCAGTCAAAATGGCCTATCGTAGCATAGTCCTGATGTAAATAAAATAAAAATACCTAACAGATTTGCTTGAAGGTAGAAAACAGAAGCATTACGAGAATCCCAAAGTTTAGTCAGGCACTGCACAGAGCATACATTGTACTTTTTAGAAAGATATCTCAAGAACGGCTGAACAGATCTTGATGAAACTTGGTAGGTGCATACACCTGGTACTCATCTGTAGAGATTGAAATTTCTGGAGAAATCAGGCAAGAATTGGCTATTTGTTGCCACGAAAACCATCTCAGATATAGCAGAGCTGTTTAGATGCATTTCAGTTGCAATGAACGAGCTACCCGCAAAATATTATATACATGTAGATTGATTCTCACAAGAAGTGAATATTTAAAAAAAATAGCAAAAAAAAGCATCATTATTTATTCAAGTTCTACAATCATACAAACAGCACGACCAGGCTTGACAAACATAGAGGCTAACTGACCTAAAAGCGTAATAATAATTATAATAATTTAAAACCAGTCACCTACTATCTAGGAAATTATCACGGAGAATTATCAAGCTTGAGTTAAGATTCTAGACAATTTTGGGAGAGGAAATTGGCCTTTCTCTTGAATATTCCGGAGTGACATAAGCCCTCCCTCCCCCCTAGGAAAAAAATAGCCAATAGCCAATAGCTAATAGCTAATTATAGTCTCCCAAAATGTGTTTATGATAAGACGTTGAGGGAAGAATGGACGGGAGACACTTTAAGTTTTTGTGGCTCTGAGGAAGACATAATAATAATTAATAATAATAATAATAATAATAATAACAATTAAGTGCGGAGAGAGAAAAGTGCGGACAAGAAAAACTGCGGACAGAAAAAGTGCGGACGGCACAACAGTCTTCCTTTACAGAAACCTAAAAAGAAAGAAATAAATTCAGTCGGAAACTCAAAAGAGAAAACTCCATTTTTGTCCTGAAGAAATTCACTCCCAGCCTCGATCGCTACAAGAGAGAACTTCCCTTTGAGTTAATTAGCTGGAAAACGAATGATTTTTCTATATATATATTTTTTAAAGAAAATAATTCAATATTAAACGTTTGGTCTCGTCACGATATAGATTAAAACTTAGTTTACATTTGTAAAATTTCTGTCATTCCATCTTATTTGAAATCATTGTTTTGAAGCTTCTCCAAAATGGCTGTTTACATGACCAGATAATCCCAAAAATATTTATAATCCATATTGACAAATTCTCAATTTACCAAACCCTCCTACGTATCAATATCGATTAGACATTATTTGAATCTTTCACCATAATTATAGCTTCAGGAAATGTCTGTTTACATAACCAGATAATCCCAAAAATATTTATAATCCAAATTGACAAATTCTCAATTTACCAAACCCTCCTATGTATCAATATCGATTAGACATTATTTGAATCTTTTACCATTATTATAGCGTCAGGAAATGTCTGTTTACATAACCAGATAATCCCAAAAATATTCATAATCCAAATTGACAAATTCTCAATTTACCAAACCCTCCTACGCATCAGTATCGATTAGACATGATTTGAATCATGTCCCGCCATCATCACAGAAAAACTCATGAGAGATTTGGCCCCCTAAATAAACAATTACCTTCCGCTGGTCAACTTTCCAAATAGTTGATGAATTGGTAAATATACACAAACACACAAATATTACCAGAAATCCGAGCGTATATTACCCATATTCATCAAGAATATCCTCGGGCCCTCTCGCCCTCGAGAGAACAGGGTCAGCAAAACAAATATTCTCGACCCTCAGAGAATTATTAATTATGAGAGTCAATCATATGGACGACCTCTGCGCCAGATGGGACCTTGGTGTGTTTATTGGTGACCTCCTCTGAGTACCAGAAATTGCTGGTATATGTCCACTGGCTTTGTGGGGATGTGCTGACAGTTTGCCCCAGTCTTTGGAGTGTTGCAAGGACGACTGTGGGTCGATTTATTCCAAAAGTCAGTCATTTGAAGATGGATGCCTTGTGGATGTATTGGCCAAATTTGATTCGCTTCTTTTCACTTGTTCCTGAGATGTGACCTTGAGAATAGGTTTTAATGTGACCTTGTGACCTTGAGAATAGGTTTTAATGTGACCTTGTGACCTTGAAAATAGGTTTAATGTGATCTTGTGACCTTGAAAATAGGTTTAATGTGACCTTGTGACCTTGAAAATAGGTTTTGGGCGTGATCTGCAGGTCAAATGATTATTTATGAAGTTTGAGTAATTAATAATAATAATAATAAAAATAATAGTAATAATAATATAATAATAATAATAATGACAAAGTCTGCTCTTAAAAATGCTGGAGTGTTTATTCTTCAAAGAAGAGAGAGAGAGAGAGAGAGAGAGAGAGAGAGAGAGAGAGAGAGAGAGAGAGAGAGAGAGGGGCACTGGAAGATGAGCCTCGTCTACCTGTTATTAAAGGGGAGAATGACAAGATGTCTGTGATCTCTCTCTCTCTCTCTCTCTCTCTCTCTCTCTCTCTCTAAAAAAATCCCCCATCTGGACATGGCGTCACTCATCCCAGTATTGTATTTCAGGCTAAATCTCTCCCTTCCCCCTCCCCCCTTCATTCCAGGATTCCAGGCTCCTCCCTCCATTCCAGGATTCCAGGTTCCTCCTCCTCCTCCTTCCCCCTAACATCACCCCCTCCCTCCTCCTTAACCCGTCCTCACAACCCTTCCTCCACTTTACCTGGAACTGAACAGCTTGTATAATGTCTGGAAGACTCCCCCCCCCTCCATGTCTGGATTACACGATTCCACCGTAGGATTCATTCCAGTTTTCCAGGTAAAGCGTCTTTATTGTCCTTTCCCTTTCCCAATTCTCCAGTAGCACCGCCTCTCCCTCTTCCATTCTAGGCTTTCCAGGTATTCTGGAATTGATCAGTATTACCTAACTGGAAGACGAATTAGAGATCACTTACTTGATTCCAGTTTTCCAGGTAAAGCTTCTTCATTATCCCTTCCCTTTCCCCCTTCCCATACCCCTACTCCTAGACAGCACCACCTGTCCCCCCCTTCCAGTCTTAGCTTTCCAGATATTCTGGAACTGACCAGCATTACAGAACTGGAAGACACCTCAGAAGCCCACGTACTTGGTCCTCTGGAATCCAGTCAGAGTCATTGAGGTTTCCAGACTGGAAACAGACTTCAGAGATTTCCAGTCATTGAGGTTTCCTTCCTTCTCTATAAACGTCTGAAAACAGACTTCCAGATTTCAGTCAGAGTCATTGAGGTTTCCAGACCTTTTCCTTCATAAACGTCTGAAAACAAACTTCCAGAGATTTCCAGTCATTGAGGTTTCCAGACCTTTCCTTCCTTCTCTATAAACGTCTGAAAACAGACTTCCAGAGATTTCCTTCCTTCTCTAGTCAGAGACTCATTGAGGTTTCCAGACTTTCCTTCCTTCTCTATAAACGTCTGAAAACAGACTTTCCAGTCAGATTTCCAGTCATAGTCATTGAGGTTTTTCCAGTCACTGACCTTTCCTTCCTTCTCTATAAACGTCTGGAAGCAGACTTCCAGAGATTTCCAGTCACTGAGGTTTCCAGACTTTCCTTCCTTCTCTATAAACGTCTGAAAACAGACTTCCAGAAACTTTCCAGAGACTTCTTCCAGAAAAAGTCACCCGGATCCTGTCCAGGAAAAATGGCTGGAAAGGACTCTCCATGTCTTTTTTGAAGTGATTGGAAGCAGTTAAATCTAATGACTATTGTTACTGGTTCTAGGAATGGTATATAATGTGTGTGTATTTTCAACTAGTTCTTTTGGGACGCAGTTGCAAGCCCCCATCCCATTTCCCAACCTTTCTTCGACTTACAGCAGTCGACCACCAACCAGGGACATAATTCACCCCTTAGATTCTCGACTAAACATGATAGCGAGTGGTGTCTCCTCCATGGGATTGAACCCTGGGTTATAGCTATGTGAGACCACAAATCTCCAGGTCAGAGAGTCTCTCTCTCTCTCTCTCTCTCTCTCTCTCTCTCTCTCTCTCTCTCTGACCTTGAAATACACCTGTTGCATTTAAGCTCCTCTGGGGGAAATGATTAGCTTGGGGAATCTCCTTCTCTCTTTGTGTTTCCAGGTGTCATTAGCTGTATGTCTGACTGTCTATCTCTCTATCTATTTAACTATCTTTCTATTTAAATATCTATACATCTATCTACCTATATATCCATCTATATCTATATATCTATACACTGATAGAATCTATTAACGCCACTTTGAAGTACAAAAGAACAAAGGACAGAAGAGCAATTGTACCTATCAGGGAACACAGAAGCTTGGATAGAATTCCAAAGCTAGGCAGTAGCAGGAAAAGAAAGTTCATAACTGTGTAATCGAAAGAGGATAGATTTCCCAGAGGAGATATGAGAAGAGGCGGGTTGACGGATCCCATCAAACCGCCTGAGAAGCGGAACAGCTTCTGAAGTTCAGTGGAACAGTGAATCAGTCGAAAGAGTTGGTCACCTGTAGGGTGTTACCCAGTGAATATTATCCCAGAATTTCACCAAAATCCGCCCAGTCGTTCTTGAGATATGACGTTTACAAGTTCAGACACTTAGTGAATCATTTGAATATAAAATATGAATATAAAAAATATAAATATAAAAAATATAAGTATAAATATGAATATACAAAATATAAAATATATAAAATTTAAATATAACAATATAAATGTAAAATATATATATATGAAATGTAAATATTCAAAATATAAATATAAAACATAGATATGAAATATAAATATGAAATATATATATATATATATATAAAATATAAATATACAAAATATAAATATAAAATATAGATATAAATATAATATAAAACATAGATATAGAATATATAAGTATAAAACATAGATATGAAATATAAATATGAAAAATATAAATATAAAATATAGATAGAAAGATATAAATATAAAATATAAAAAATATAAATACAAAATATATATATAAAATATATACAAAATATAAATATAAAATATAGATATAAATACAAAATATAGATATTAAATATGTATATACAAAATATAAATATAAAACATAGAATATAAAATATAAAATATTAATATAGAAAATATAAATATAAAATATAAATATCACGTAAAACCCAACCATAAATATTTCCCCTGCGGAACATGAATAATCCCCACTCACCTTATGACTCATTGATTTATTCATGAGGTCAAAGGTCAACTTTGACAGTGGCTGGGAAGTTTTTCCAACAAATATTATCCTTTACTCAACTATTATTATTATTATTATTATTATTATTATCTGAAATGAAGAAGCTTTTGGGTGTACCAGAAATGATTCATCACAAGACCAGTTGAAACCAAATTAAATTTATGAATAAAATGATGTAAAATGATGTATATCTGCTCTTAATATCTTAAAATGTTTTTGTAATGATAAAAAAAATATATATATATATATATATATATATATATATATATATATATATATATATATATATATATATATATATATTAAAACTACATAAATTTATTAATATCACTGTCGAAATTATCAATGACTTCCAGCAAATTCTGGAACCACAAAGAACCCTCTAACGAATTCGACATCGTTTTCCACAACTTTCCAGACGCTTCTCTGGACACGTTCCATCGCCCCTGGAAAGGGGGCTCTGGAAACCTCAATAACTCCTTATTGAATTCCAAAACTGCTAAATTCCAGCTCTCAATGGAGATGTCTTCCAGACATTATACAGCACTTTCCAGCCCCAGACAAAGAGGGGGATGGTTGTATGGGTTTGCTGGAAGGGAGGGTGGTTTGGGGGAGAGAGAGAGAGAGAGAGGTTAGTATTGATGAGGAGGAGGGGGAGGAGGAGGAGGAAGGAGGCTGGAAAGGAGATAAAGTAGGGAGGAAGGTTTAGGCCAATGGACTGGAAGATCTGGAAGATCTGCTGTGACGTCATCGTGTCCCAGGTAGGATTTTCTTGAAAAAGGAATAGGATTTGTGTCTGTAGAGTAGACGTCTGGATAGGATTTGGTTTCTGTGGAGCCGTCTGTGTGACACTGACGTCATATCGCCTTTAGAATTATCACCCCTTTGAATTATCACCCTTTGAATTATCACCCCTTTGAATTATCACCCTTTCACCACAGTTAATGCCTCAATACTTGCCTTTTAATCTTTGAGTCTTAGTCTCTTCTCTAGCCGGACTTGAAAGCTAAGTTCTCGTTCGACTAAGCTACGTTCTCCCGCTCTTCCTACATGACCAAGCCATTTCAGAGCTTGCTAGCTAGTCCATACTGGTGATTCACTTCTCCCATTGCTTACAAATTTTTTTAGGACCCACAGAATCAATCTGTAGTCTGTGATTCACTTCTCCCATTGCTTACAGACTTTTTAGGACCCACAGAATCAATCTGTAGTCTGTGATTCACTTCTCCCTTTGCTTACAGACTTTTTAGGACCCACAGAAGAAACCTGTAGTCTTTAGGACCCACAGAAGAAACCTGTAGTCTTTAGGACCCACAGAAGAAACCTGTAGTCTTTAGGACTCACAGAAGAAACCTGTAGTCTTTAGGACCCACAGAAGAAACCTGTAGTCTTTAGGACCCACAGAAGAAACCTGTAGTCTTTAGGACCCACAGAAGATTCACTTCTGTTGACTTTCTCCAGTCATCTACCTTCCAGTTGAATGAGATGGGATCAAGTTATTGAGTCAGACGTAACATCTATTTACCCTTGAAGCTGTCTTACCTCAGAAATTACCTTTTTCTGCAGCGCATTGAAATTCATTTACCCTTCCTCCATCGGGACGAATTTGCATATTTAATGAATCAGTTTCCTCGGAATTCATAGGATGAATGATTCCTTAGATGAGCGTGATTCAGAATGTACTCAGTCGTACAGAACCAGTCTAATTCTTATTCCGTGCTTCACTTTGTCTGGGGAATGGAAATTAGTGTCCCATGTTGTTGAGTCTGAAGAGAAAAGTGCGGACGGAAAAAGTGCGGAGAGAAAAAGTGCGGACGGGCAGACAAAGCCGGCACAATCGTTTATCTTTTACAGAAGACTAAAAAGAGTCGCTTAATCCGGTCGCAGAGAAATGAAAAATATTACCCTTCATAACTGAGACTCTCTCTCTCTCTCTCTCTCTCTCTCTCTCTCTCTCTCTCTCTCTCTCTCTCTCTCTCTCTCTCTCTCTGTATGAATAAATATGAATAAGTATGAATTCACGTGTAGACGAACTCAGCCTCATGGAAGGGGAAAGATGACATTAATTCATAATTTTCACAGAATAAAAATATCAATTCATATATGGGGCAACATTTTCTGCCCAAATTTCAGTCACATTTGGGGCAAGAGGGTCGACGGACCAGCAAACAGAATCTGAAATGGAAGCGTGAAATCCATTACACCTCTCTCTCTCTCTCTCTCTCTCTCTCTCTCTCTCTCTCTCTCTCTCTCTCTCTCCTAACAACAAGGGGTCTCCCCAACACTGGAAGTAGAAATGGGTAGAAGCATTTTTGTGTATTCAGAGCTCTCTCTCTCTCTCTCTCTCTCTCTCTCTCTCTCTCTCTCTCTCTCTCTCTCTCTCTCTCTCTCTCTGCAGTACACTTCATAGAATGATGGTCTCTTTCTAATACTGAATAATATATATATAAGAAACAGAAAAAGCTATATATATTTTCTCAATGTTTATTTTTGTTTATTTCGATATATTTTGACTTGAAATTTTGACCCGGATGTCCGTATGTGAAAGAATAATGAATAACAGAGGTCAAAAAGGATAATAAGTAAAGAAATATATAGAAATAAAAATAACGATTACATATAAATAAATCAAGACGCAATAAATATATAGTTGATTATGGCAGTATAAGTTAGGGAAACCAGTGTTAGGTTAGGTCAGGTTAGGTTAGTGTAGGTTAGGTTATGTTAGATTAGATTAAAGGGAGTTATAGCATCATCAGAACCTCAGAATCTAATTATCTTTAGTAAGTGAGGCAAACCAATGTTAGGTTAGATTAGGTTAGGTTAGGTTAGGTCAGGTTAAAGGGAAGTTAAAGTAGAATTATACCCTCAGAATCTAACCATCTATACCTTGATCTAAATTACCAGAAATTCTTTACATAACTGAGATTAAGCTAACACAACTGGAGCAACAATATTCCTATCTACCAGCCAAAGTAAAAATAACTCTTAATTACGTAGCAGCTTGATTAAAAAAAACTTATCGAAGACAAAAAGCGACGTATGGTTTAGTTTGATGTTCCAACCATTGGACTGGAGACAGCCGGTTTTTTTATTTCCCCTGAAATATGGCTCTGTTCTGCCTAACAGTTTACATAACTCGTCCCAACTATGTTAATAATGAAAGGGGGTGTAGGGGGGGAGGAGGAGGAGGTTGGAAAGGGAGAGAGGGAGAGGGAAGGAGAGGGAATATTTCAGGAGACTTGGTAGAGTCATCGGAACTATGTCAATATTGAAGGATGTTTCCTTAGATTCTTGTCATAACCTTGTTATTAGTGAGGTTAATAGGACATAAGTTTACTTATAGATCCTCTGATATTTAATGGAAGCTATACTACTATTCCTAAAATAATAATGATAATAATAATAATAACAATAATAATTATAATAATAATAAATTATCATCACAAACCTTTTCCAATTTTTGGGGACACAATATTTCCTTTCACCTTCGCTGTGACCCAACACATGCGACTGACCACCTGATGCGTGATTCGCTGCCTGGGTTAGCAGAAGGATAATGATTTTACCTGTATAGGGTCCCAAAGACGCCTTTCTTTTCCCACTCGTGGGATCGATTTTGGGGTACTTTCGGTGCTGAGGTTAGGTTAGTAACCGCTTGACCATGGGAGTCATATGTATATATATATATATATATATATATATATATATATATATATATATATATATATATATATATATATATATATATATATATATATATATATATATATATATATATATATATATACTGTATGTCCGTGATTCCTTCAGGTATATAATCCACGGAGTAATAAATACAGAGAGGGTTGTGTTTAATCACGATTGAAAGCATCAGACAATAATCTTTTATGAGCGAGACCGTTCGATGCTTGTAATACCATTCCTGGAAAACTGGAACCCTGCTGGATGATACTGAGAGGTTAACAGAGAAAGAGAGAGAGAGAGGGAGAGAGGAAGAGAGAGAGAGAGAGAGACCTGTATATTGGTTGAACGGAGCATAAGCCTTTGACTTTCGTCTGCGTGTTTGTGCGGATGTGTCCTTGATATTTCAAAAATGGCCGAACTGAATTTCATGAAACTTCGTGCATGTATTCATGAGGTATTCCTTTCAGAATGGTTAAACTTTGGGCGAAATCTACTGAAAATTAACAAATGAAAGCTACAGAATTAGGGATTATTTTTCGAGAGGGGTTACTCGTAACCGCAAGTTTATTTAGGTTCAAATTTCAGCTGTGCTCTCTATCAGGCGCGCAGGCGCGTCATCATTGACGCTGACGGAATATTGGGGGAATTTAGGAATTAAAAGACAGTTTAATATTCAGATTATTTCTTAGGTTAGTGAACTCTCTCTCTCTCTCTCTCTCTCTCTCTCTCTCTCTCTCTCTCTCTCAGTGTAATAATCAAATGTTAAGATAATTTCCTGCGGATATTTTATTTTTATACAGTATAATGTTAAATTTACCGCTCTATTCCAACTGTAATTCCGAGTTGGCAAATGTTAAGATAATTTCCCTGCGGACTCAACATTAACATCAACATAATTATGTAACAGGGCAGGCCGGGACCTTCCAATGTTAAATTTACTTGGGAGAGAGAGAGAGAGAGAGAGAGAGAGAGAGAGAGAGAGAGAGAGAGAGAGAGAGAGAGAGAGAGAGAGAGAGAATTATATTTTGAGAAAAATTGCATCAACCAGAATTTCACAGTGGGAATTCTCTTATTACATTCACTTATATAACCAATTCTGTCATATAACCAATTTTAACCAAATGTCAGTTGACAATGCCCTTAATGCAGTACTTCAGTGATGTCAGCTGGGGAAATTTACCGTCAGCTTAAGAAAATTATATAAAAATTTACATAACCTGCTCTATAATTTCTATGATTTCATTTTCTTGATAATCAGTTAATCCATTTTAGCCAAATGAGAACTGGGGATTGCCTAACATACCCTCACCAATTTCCTCAGTTAATGGGGCCGAGGGCCAACCCCCAAAGGCATTGTGGAAATTCCTGAAGAGAATGACATTCAGGGGTAAATTCCCTTAGGCAATGGATTCTAGAGGTGAATTGTTTCTCTCTCTCTCTCTCTCTCTCTCTCTCTCTCTCTCTCTCTCTCTGTGGTGTAATTACGTATGCATTCTTCATTATTCTTTTTCTCTCTCTCTCTCTGGTGTAATCACATATGCATTCTAATATACATTACTCTCTCTCTCTCTCTCTCTCTCTCTCTCTCTCTCTCTCTCTAATGACATATGCATTCTAATATACATTATTCTCTCTCTCTCTCTCTCTCTCTCTCTCTCTCTCTCTCTCTCTCTCTCTCTCTGCTCTTCTAATTACATATTACATATGCATTCTTCATGATACCACGCTTACTTATGTATGAAAATGTATGAAGGCAACATGAATATTATGTTGGAATATTCATCTATTTTATTTTATATTCGAAAAATGGTTTCGTATATCTATATATCTATCTATCTATATCTATCTATCTATCTATCTATCTATCTATATATATGTATATAGTATGGTAAGGAATATTGATTATAAAATTTTCTTTATTATAATATTTATTATATCTTGGATGTTTATATTGAAAAGCATAGATTTTGAATTATTATTATTATTATTATTATTATTATTATTATTATTATTACAAGACCTAAACTGGTATATAATTAAAGATTAAACAAATAAAGACAAGACTAAACAACAAAATGGAAAGATAAACAAATAAAACAAGACTAAATCAACAAAAGAAACATTAAAAGTTTAAAGAGACCGAGAGACTAGAGAGAGAGAGAGAGAGAGAGAGAGAGAGAGAGAGAGAGAAAAGGATTGCCCCATCGACTTGCCAGCAATTTGTTTCGCACTGCGTTCCATTTTGTTTCACTTCCCCAGGTCAGAGGCGCCACTCTGCATTCTGTGCTTTCCCCTGAATCGAAAAAAAAAATGTGCAAATAGTGCTACCTTCTGTTACTGGTGAATCTCTCCTAATGGAGCCTGGCTAGGAAAGGAGGTTGAAGACGGGTACGCCTTTGGATCCTTGGCAGGGAGAAGGAGGGAGAAGCCCTTTGGTTTAGGGCCGTCTGGGAAGGCCCCGGGGAGGGAAGGGGCGTTGGAAGAGGCATGCCCTTCGATTAGGGGGACGTCTGGGAGGTCCAGGTAGGCTGTAGGATTGTGGGGAGTGTTTGGGGATAGGGCCGTTTGGGAAAGACCGTCTAGGTTTCGGGATGGATTTGGTTACAGGGCCGTCTGGGAAGGACCAGGGAGGGATTTGGGACTCAGGCCACGGTGGGGGCTGGGGAAGGGTTCCTCGTTGTACTGCACAGTGGAAATCCGTTTTCTTTTCGTGTCCTAAAGCCCAAAGTCTTGTCGAGGGAGAATGAAAGTAAAGGGTCACAGTTACCTGGGTGGGAATGGTTGCTCGGGTGAAAATAGCCCCTGTGGCCAGCTGGGCTTAAGGGCGGGATTTTGGGACTGTCTCCAATGTCCATTTTGGCGTGAGCAAGCGGCCAATTCTTGGAATATGGTGATAAGACCCTAATGGACGGAACGTATAAGCTGCCTGAAGTAGGAAAATGCACTGAAAGGTTGTGAGGGAAATACGCAAGACATACGTTTATAATTTTATATATTTATATACTTATATTTATTTTTATAAATATACATATTTTTTATATTCACAGATATTAAGCCACAAATATCGTTTCATACAAAATTATAAAATTCACTGTATCTCTGGAATATCTTACATCAAAGTGGAATTATAATTGATAAGTGCTTCGTCACTGGCATGATTCAAACCATTGCTTTTAGTTTAGAAATGACTGTAGGCAGTGACTTTGATCACTGACCTATCAAGAGAGATGGATCTTTTGATGGCTGAGTGGTCAAAGTCACTGTGTGTGTGTGTGGACGAAGTATTTATCAATTACAATTCAACTTGGGTACAAGTCTTTCTCAAGGCATAGTGGATTGTATATTAAACAATATTTATGGCTTAATATTTGTTAATAAAATATATATATGAATAAATTGTGTATTGTGGGTATGGCATTCACCTCATGAGTGAGTGGGCCATTAATTAGGTACCTGGTAATTAAATGACTGCGGTTTGGTCACTGCCAATCTGGGTAAGTGTATTATGGATATAGGAAACTCGTTCTAAAGAGTTATCAACGTTACAGAGGGTCAAGACATTAAGTCCCACTTTGTGGATGTTACGAACCATCCTTAAATGCACCCTGAGTTACCTATGCAGGGGACATCGAGGCTGACCCCGGGCTGGATGATGTAAAGTTACACACACAGAAAAAGTAAATGTGTGGTGAGTTTCCACATAATTATACATATATAGATATACACATATATATACAGTGTGTCCCCATATATATCACATCACTAACCACGACGCGTTTCCCTTCCAGGATGTCGTGCGAACGTGCCATGACTTCGACCAGCTTTCGTCTCGTGGTGTTTGCGTCTTGCTTCGTTTTGGTTCTCTTCCTGCCGGAAGGTAAGTGGGAATTTCATTCAGTCCTCCTCTTCTTCCTTTTTCTTCCTTCTACCTGCTCCCTCTTCCTTCTTTCTTCTTTCTGCTCCTGCTGGTACGTTGTTTTTTTAGGGCCGTTTGGGGGACTTAATTTTTTAACGTGAAGATTGGCGGTAAGTGGATGTGATTCTCTCTGTTCATCTTACATGCAGCAGTGTATAGTGTATGTATAGGTGTATTTATATATGTGTATGTGTAGAATCTCACACTTACAAATGTATGTATATAAGTATGCTCAAGTGATGCACTGTAGGCATTACACTGAAGGGGTGTTTGCATCATCCATTCTGCCCCCTAGCTACACTCACTTCGTAGCCTTTTAATTTACCCCCGTCCCTACTTTTATTTTGTTAATCTTGCTGTATAACCCCTCTTGTACTTTGCTGTCCAGACACTCTAGCTCCCACTCATCACTGGAAGCGCCCCAGTGCTTTGCTTGACAACCCGGAGATCAGAGAGTGAGATGCGAGTGTATTCGCTTTAGTTAATATGTATGAATACTTCAAATCCATCCTCTTTAGCGAGCCATTTTCCATTTCAATTATTCATCTCTCAGTTTGCTCTCATTTTCCAGTCTTTAATCTCCCTCTTCCATTTCAGCGCATTACTCTTCCAGTTGCCTGTTCCCCTTCAAGCATTTTTAATCTTCTCTTCCTGCCTCGTCTACCGTTTTCCTAATCTCTAAAAGTTCTCTCCCTTGGGAGCGTAGTGGCGCCAGTGTACCTCACGGGGTACACTGTAGGCATTGCTAAAGGTTCTTTGCAACGTCCCTTCGGCCCCGAGTTGCAACCCCTTTCATTCCTTTTACTCTACCTCCTTTCTCATTCTCTTTCTTCCGTCTTGCTATCCTCAACCCTCTCCGAACAATTATTGCAACTAAGAGGTTTTCCTCCTGTTACACCTTTCAATCCTACCTCCTCTCAATTTCCTTTCCAGCAATGAATGACCTCATGGGTCCCAGTGCTTGGCCTTTGGACTAAACTGTCTATTGAATTCCGTTCTAAAAGTTCTTTTCCAGTCACAGAAGTTCTTTTACAGTTCCTGATCCTTTCCTTCATTTTTCCGAGAAGCATTTTCTAATTTTTTCATCTTTTCTTTTCCTTTTGTAATCGCATTTTTCCAAAGCCATTTTCACTCATTCCAAAACCTTTTATTCACTTTCCCATTTCCAAAAGGCCTTTTATTCACTTTCTGATTCCAAAGGCCTTTTATTCACTATCTGATTCCAAAGGCCTTTCTGGTTAAACTATTCACTATTCACTCTCTCATTCCAAAAGCCATTTCATTCATTATCTCACCCTAAAGCCTTTCAATTTCACTGGTTATTTCGTCCAGATAATCTCGTAATCGACCTGATCTCATTCTGAGAATCGTGTGACCTCATAATCTCTCTCCCACTTTGATCCTCTAAGCTCAGGTCAACACGACCTGGATTAGAGGTCAAATCAATCCTCCCTGCGGAGTGGGTTAATGACTCTAACTGACTGTAATGGGCTCGTGGATTGTCGGAAGGGGAATTGGGAATTGTTTCAAGCGATTCATCGTCGTTAATGCAGTGGAGGATAATGAATTTGGCCAGGCGAAAGAATTGGCAATTATCATTCCTAATTCGTTCCTATTCCTGAACACCAGAAACACCAATGTTCTGTAAATGTTCTGCTTCGCTGTCTAACTTCTCCAAAGTTCCAGAGGTCGTTTATTCCTCCTCACACCTTTGGACTGGGGAACAGCCTCGCTACTGAGGATGTCTTGCTATTGGAACTTCTTCAGAAGTTCAAGCGAAGATGCAATGCATTACAACCCTAATACAATTCTCCTTGCAGTTTAAATTATTCACTTACATTTTTATTCCTTCATTTATTTGTTGATTTATATGTTTTGCTAATAAATGATCCCATCTTTCTGTTACTTCTTCCAAATGAGCACCTTAATATTCTCTGGAAGCTTCTTGAATTTCAAGTCAGTGGCCCCTTTGGTGGTGGGCTTGTGAATAATAATAATAATAATAATAATAATAATAATAATAATAATAATAATAATAATAATATTCTTTGCTGGTTTTTCCTCTTCTCTTTCCTCATCAGCTGACAAAGAAAGAGGTGGGGGTGGGGGAGGGGGTGATTGTCATGAAGGCTGGGAGGGAGGGGGAAGGGATAGGATCGATGGCGCTCCCATTAGTGACTTTGTTTTCCATCTTTTCAACCTTTTTTTTTGGGGACCCTTTTTTTTTTTTTTTTTTTTTTGGAAAGTCCTATCTCTTCGTTCCTTTTCTCAAAAGATAATTTTCGGGTTTTGAATTTGGTCATTTTTTCAGATATTTTCACCAAAGAGATGGTTTTTGAAGTGTGATATATAATTCTTTTTGTTATTTTGTTTTCAAAGAGTTCATCTTTCGTTTTTTGTCGTTTTGGAAGGTGAATTTGTATAGTGATATATATATATATATATATATATATATATATATATATATATATATATATATATATATATATATATATATTAAAATATATACTTTACTATCTGGCATATATAAATGGACTCTCTCTCTCTCTCTCTCTCTCTCTCTCTCTCTCTCTCTCTCTCTCTCTCTCTCTCTCTCTCTCTCTCTCTCTCTATATATATATATATATATACACACACACACACACACATACACACATTCTCCCCAGCGCCCCCTCTTACGAAACAGGCATTAGACACTTCAAAAGGATTATTATAAGACCTTTGGAGGAGAGGAAGGAAGTCTGAAGACACACACAGAGAGAGAGAGAGAGAGAGAGAGAGAGAGAGAGAGAGAGAGAGAGAGAGAGAGAGAGAGAGAGAATTAACGAAGCCTTGGTTCGTTGACTTTCGGATTCATGACTGACAGGTCTTCCCCTGCAGTTGAATTTTTTTCTTTTTCTTGGTGAGTCTCGCAACTGTGACTCTGTTATGTATATGTGTGAGTGTACTAGTGTACTTCCGTGTCATGTATACTTGGCTTGTTATGTATTATGTATGAGTGTACTTGCGTACTGCCGTGTCATGTATACGTTATGTTATGTATATGTTGTGTTATGTCACGTTTTGTGCTTGAGTCTGACTGAAACAAGGACTGGAAACGTAGGTTGGAAAGGAGAGAGAGAGAGAGAGAGAGAGAGAGAGAGAGAGAGAGAGAGAGAGAGAGAGAGAGAGAGAGAGAGAGAGAGAGAGATTTGCACCTAGAATCAATGACATCTCCAAACTAACTGACTGGATATATATGTGAATATATATATACTTATACTTTTACCCCTAGAACGACCCACTCCGGCCCAACTCCTCTCCTCCCCTTCCCCAAAATAACAACCCTTACTACAGAAAATAACCCTGTAATGGGCAGCATCTTTGTTGTCAAAAAGGAGCACCACTCGCCTCCAGATGGCGTGACGGGCATATTGATAGATCTGGAACATTCGTTTGTATTGATTCTGAACATAGTGATAGTCATTTCATTATTATTATTATTATTATTATTATTATTATTATTATTATTATTATTATTATTATTATTATACATATTTTATTTTATTAACAAGCTAAAGATCATTTGTTTTGAAAAAACTAAATTGATAATTTGAAAAACATATATATACATGATAATTTTATATATACATATATATACATGTGTGTGTTTGTATGTATGTGTATGTGTTTATGACAAAGCAAATCAACAAAGAAATATCTTAGCAATAGCTGAAATAGCAAAGTTGACAACACAACTTTAATCATTGCACCAACTCTCAGAGAGAATTTTGAACGCGGTCCTACCTCAAAAAAAAAATATATTCTACTCAAACACATACATATTCATTTACTTTTTCATGCCGGGAATTTTGACGCTGCTGTAAAGTTTGTAATTGGCATTTAAGCCCCATTCAGCTGCAGGGTACATCCGAGTTTTTCCCCGGCCGGACGTAATGGCATTCTAAAAGCTCTCTCACGGAACATTAACAGATCCAGGTTGCTTTAAAGAGTTATGCAAATGCTAGATTTCCCAAGAGAAAACTTTCGGCTCAAACCCAACCGGCCTGCAAGGTTTTGAAGTCAAACCAAACGCGATAGTCTTGCAAAGATCGCTCAGAGGACTGATTCATAATTCCTTGTTTTCGTGTTTCGTATGCCCGCGTAGCGCAGAGGTACACGGGTATTGGCGATGCGGGTAATGCGAACGGGTGGTCTGGCATTTTATGGAAAGGTTAAAAAGGATGGTAAGAAGACATAAAGGTATTTTTGGAAAGCTTAAAGGAATCCAGGAAGACGTGAACTGAAAATTTCCTTCGCAACGAGATGCTGTGTGGGATTCAGAAAGCCCAGTACCACATCAAAGAGAAATGATTTTTCTAAATGCATAAAACAAATCTTTGTCAGGCTTTTTGTTTTTACTTTGAGCTCTCCGACCATAAACTTGCAAATTTGCTCATTGTTCATTTGCATTTGTTGCTCTGCAAGAGACGAAGGATTTTATTTGTTTTTGAAGCCTGAAAAATAACAGAGTAAACGATGGCCTTTGTGATAACGGGAAATACAGATTACTCCATTTTTTTCCAGTGATGGTTTTGAAGTTACGCCTCTTTTTTGAGTTTAGAATGATGTTAATAATTATTGATAATAGAATTATATTAATAGTTATTATATTTTACTTCCAGGGTTGGCTCTATATAAAATCAGAACTAGTTACTGCAACATTTACACTTTTGACTGTTAAATCAAGAAAAAGACCATTATTATTATTATTATTATTATTATTATTATTATTAAACTTTAAATGTGACTGCGTATCAAGAGCCCATTAAGTCACTGTCTCCCATGTATCAACCCTAATCTGCTTGGGTTCGAATCTTGCCCCAGGAAGTGCGCTGCTTACGTAATTCTGTTTGGGTGTAGGTGGGACGTACCAAATAGTCAGTTACTGTGGGACTTGAATGAAGGTATTACTTGAAAGAATAAAGATGTTATGTATGTAGAGAGAGAGAGAGAGAGAGAGAGAGAGAGAGAGAGAGAGAGAGAGAGAGAGAGAGAGAGAGAGAGAGAGAGATCCATTTACCTGTATTTCTCTGAGTCTTTCGTCCTTTTTTGAAAAATATTATTGGCATTTTTTTCTTTTGTATCTGCTCTGAATTCCTGAGAATTGGTAAGTTAACAACTGTAGAATTGATGTACTGCAGTGATTTATCATTCAGATTAAAGTAACTTAAATTGCCTTTGTGTTTTTGTTTAACCCTCTGAAGTGTCTGTCTTGATAACCCCACTCATTTGACTTCAGTCTTTTAGATTAGCCTTCCTCTCTGATGACTCTCCAAGGGCTATTTCTCCTTCTGGTAAAGCAATTTGATGGACTTCTGTGCTTTCGTGAAACTTTCTCTGGTCATTCCACAATGGCTGTGGTCTGCAACGCCACCTGACTTCTCCTGCATTCTCTGTCCTTCTAAACCACTTATTATTTCAGATTTTATGCTCACAAGTACTTCAAGATGAGGTATAGTCCATGAACTTGTTAAAATCCTGTCAAATCTGTTCTTCATTGTATCACGAATTGTTCTGTAGAACTTACCTCAGAGTTTAGCTTCAAAGATCTGCAACAAGTCTTGAGGGTCAAGGTCTTGTTAACTCTGCTCCCAGTGGGAGTGAATGCCCAAGGCATTAGGAAGCAATAGAACAGCCTCGTTGAAGAAGGGAGATTATGGGAAACAAGGAAAACAAAAATGGAGAGAATTCCAAAGTGTGCTATGTAAGCATTTTGTGGTATCTGTCTTCTCTAAAGGGAAGTGACCCCAGGGTACTGCCTTGTGAGTCTAAGCAAAGATGAGGTCACTAGTGTCATACCCCTACCGTGTGGGTGCTCATTGGTAAAGGCGTTTGCCATTTATCAGTGGTCATCAGTGTAAGTACTATCAGTCTAAATTTGCTCAGGTTTGTTGATCAGAAGGTCAGTGGCTTAGTGACTACAGACAACCCCCTACTTAGAAACAGCTTTTGAACTGTTCGCAAGTTGGTTACTGTACTCTTAACGCCTATTTAAGTACAGTACAATGTATAATCAATACAAAACTGTACGTTTTTTCATCCTAAAGCACAATACACTGTCCATACAGTACTACATGTACAGAAGAGGTTCACAAAACAAAACTTGAACTTTTCTCTGAATGTTCATAAGTCGAATGTTCCTAAGTAGGGCGTTGTCTGTAAAGCTGGGAGAACGCAAAGCTCTGCCTTGTGTCTACGTGTTGAGAACAGATCTCCAGAACGGATGAACGGAATTTCGTGAGATCGTCGGTTTGAAGTGACCCAGTCCAGGTGGTGGTGCTGTTGTGAAGACTTGGTGATTTTTCCCAGAGAAGCTGAGGTCTGACCTGAGTTTTCGTAGCCTGTCAGAGGTATGCTTTTGTGCTGTGTGTTCCTGTCAGTATTCTGAGTAATAGCAGTATCTTTAGTAGTAGTATTAACAGAACTAGTATCAGTAATGACAGTTGGAATAATGATAGTACTCAAATCTTACTAGAATATATTTAAAAGGAAATATATCTTCATAACTTTATGTACCGTGTGTTCCTATCATTATTATAATTAATAGCAGTAGTTTTAGTAGTAGTATTAGCAATACTAGTATCAGTAATGACAGTAGGAATAACATTCTGACAAAAAATGTCACTAGAATGTATTTAAAGGAAAAATATATATTCATAACTTTGTGTACTGTTCATTCCTGTGATGAGTATAAGTAATAGCAGTAGTATTAGCAGTACAAGCATCAGTAATGACAGTAGGAATAAAATTCTTTCTAAAAATCTCACTAGTAAGAACAACATTTCGACCAAAAATCTCTCTGGAATATATGAACATCCTCAAAGAAGAAATATATCTCCACATCTCCACCCCCCTTGAAGTATTGTTCCCAGACCATCCACGTGTCCAATACTTTTGATGGAAGCATTGAAAAAAAAAAATCCCTTTTTCAGTTTCACTATCAACTCCCTAAAGGAATATGGAAGACGGAATATAAGACATTTTGAGTCTCAAAGTTTCTCCCTCCCTATGGATCGTGTATCCAAGTCTCAAGTCTCTGCTGTCGACTTCAATGAGATTTCTCCGGATTTAACAGTTGGAAGAATTATGTATTCATACCTGTGCTGTAACGTGTTTTATGTGTCTGGGGAAACTGGCTAGTTTTTCCACGGGTTTTTTTTTATTCAGAGGCGAGAATTTATGGAATGTGTTGGGAGGGTTAGAGAAAGGTGTGTTGGTCAAGATGAGAGAGAGAGAGAGAGAGAGAGAGAGAGAGAGAGAGAGAGAGAGAGAGAGAGAGAGAGAGATTTATATGATTCCTATTACTTTATCTTTGGAACGTTTTAATAATAGTAAAAGTAAAGAGAGAGAGAGAGAGAGAGAGAGAGAGAGAGAGAGAGAGAGAGAGATTATAGTGTCTGTATAATTCCTGTAATCAGCTTCATATTTAGAACGTTCTACGAATAATAATAATAATAATAATAATAATAATAATAATAATAATAATAATAATAATAATAATAATAATAATAAAATAAGTAATAAAAACAAACTAATAAACAATAAATCATCTCCAAACAAGCCAACAGGAATCGCATCTCCTCAGGTGACACGGTTGTTTACAGCCTCCTCTTCTCAAACCAGCATAGGCGCCTGCACCGGAGTCAGCTGTTTGCAACCCACCTGGGCGGGAGAGGCAGAGGTAGCGGCAGTATCAGGGTGACTTGTGGTATACCTTAAAATTTTTTTTTGATATAAGTAGAACAAATAAGTCTGTTGATAAAGCTATCTTCTGTTGTAAACGACTTATTACCTTCCATCGAGTTCCCATGTTGATGACGGCCCCCTCGAAATCCATTGACATTATGGTTCTTGTAAAGCTCCCCCAGTTGATTCTGTGGTCCCATTCCCAGCTATGTCTGCAAAGCATCTGTTCCCTTCATCATTTTTGTAAAGAATGCTTATTGTTTACTCCTTTTAAGTCCTCATAACCAAGACTGTCATTTCCCATCTCTCCTGAATTTATTTTATCATTTGTAAATACATTACCAAATGTGGATTTTGTATTTTATAAACATATTCACGGGATTGTGAATTTGCAATAATACACACAAATCATCCTCTCCACCATCAATACAGGAATGCCTCCCCACCCCACCTTCTCCTTTGTACTAAAACCCCAAATCCTATGTTCCCTATCTACAATCTCTGTCATCTCTCTCCCATCATCAGAGGCTCTTCCTATCTCAAACAATCTGGGCCTCTTCTCAACCTGGTCTTCTGCCAGTCTCTCTCTCTCTCTCTCTCTCTCTCTCTCTCTCATTTTTTTTTTAGTCGTTTTTCCTTTATGCTTCTTCTCTTTTATTCCTGTCAAAGTACATATAATATATATATACATATATATATATATATGTTATTACATTAGTCAGAAGGGTATAGTTGGTCACAGTCCAAGTTAGAGAAGTGTACGGGGGTGGCAACTTCATCCCAAAACATTTGAGTGGAATTGGAAGGACAAATAATTCTTTTAAGGGAGAAGGGAGATAAGGTTCAATTACACACACACACACACATATATATATATATATATATATATATATATATATATATATATATATATATATATATATATATAATTATACATATTCCTTTCAGGTATATATATATCAGCTAACTCAGCCTGAAGACAATTATGCACCACTGGCTTCAGATCCATCGTACGATCATTGCCCAGTGACACGAGTCGAATGCTGCGACAGTCAAAGGACGAAAGCTCTTTTTAAACACCTTTGTTAAAATCGAGATGAAGAGGATTGCGTTCACTTCTAATCACATGTAGAAAATGAAGCGACGTATTATTTATTGCCGTCGTGATTAAAACCTGCCTCCAGGCCTTCGGGTCAACAAACATTCCTTTTTGATGTACATGAGAGACTGAGTTTGTATGACGGTTAATGTCGCGTGTTTGTCCGTGAACTGTGCACTGTGAAGTGAACTGTGAAGTGCTGAAGTGATGTTGTTGAATGTAGGAAAACGATGCGGAAATACGTTTAAAAGGCGTGTAAATTAGAGAATGCTTGTAGAAGCAACTTCTAAGAATGTGAAGAGGTGGTATTAACAGTGAGGTGGCTGAGGCATGGTAGTAATAATGATCAGCTAGCTGACCCAGTTGTGTAAGGTATCCCTTGTTAAGGGAAAGATTCCAGATTCCAGTGGACTGTAAAAGTAACTTTTAAGAATGGTATTTGAGCAGTTAAGAAGTGGTATTAACAGTGAGATTTCAGTAGTTATTAGATCATAACACTACTCAGAATTTCTGAGACAGTGTTACAGTGCAGACTAGCAGGACACGCAGGAATGAGCAGTGTCGGTTAAGATAGGAAGAACATAATTAGATGAATTTACAGTTATACATGTGTGTGTGTGTGTATGTATGTATGTGTCAAGACAAAAGTAGGGGAGAGAAGAGAAAGACAAAGCGAAAGAGGGGCAAACAGGAATGTCCAGCAAAAGTAAACAAACACATTTTTGGCGGGTCGGAAAGGACAGACCCATTTGCAATTCAATTACACACATGAGTGAGAGATGAAAAAAGCCTGTAACCATTTGGCTTTTTCGCGTCTCGTTTGAGTTGCATTAACGTACATCTCTCTCTCTCTCTCTCTCTCTCTCTCTCTCTCTCTCTCTCTCTCTCTCTCTCTCTCTCTCTCTCTCCCCAGCCACTGGACACACCTTTCATGAAGGTATTTGTAGTTGCCGGATCATTATTCGGTCCCCGAGCGGAAGTTTAATTTTATTCATGACTTTTGTGGAGTTAGGATGCTACAAAGGACGTCGAGGTTGGCTGTACTTTTGTATGGAAATATAAAATTCTGAGGGTGTATTAGCACGGGTCGGTAGTCTCTCTCTCTCTCTCTCTCTCTCTCTCACAAAAACCGAACAAAAGCCCTTGTCACACATGGTTCTCTATTATAGTCGAAAATTGTGTCCCAACATGTTTTTGTAACATGGCCTGTGACAATATGAACAGGTTCTTGACCTGACATATGAACAGGTTTCTGACCTGGCATATGAACAGGTTTCTGACCTGAACAGGTTTCTGACCTGACTGACATATGAACAGGTTTCTGACCTGGCATATGAACAGGTTTCTGACCTGACATATGAACAGGTTTCTGACCTGGCATATGAACAGGTTTCTGACCTGACATATGAACAGGTTTCTGACCTGACATATGAACAGGTTTCTGACCTGACATATGAACAGGTTTTTGACCTGACATATACAGTCACTGTCATATTTTGAAAAATTGCAGCGCGTTAGCGCCTACGAATATTGTTACACAAAAGTCTTCTTGGACAGTATATTATATTTCTCCACTGTTCTTTCTCCCAAAACTTCTAAATTATATAGTTTATCAATGACTTATTATCCACCAGTATCTTCTCTTAAACCAAATCCATTTTTTTCATCTGCATTAACCCTTTAACACATACTTTTTTATAGTTATGTTTTTTAACCTAACCTAACCTAGCCTAAGCTAACCTACCCAACAGAACAAATCTCAAACTACTTCCTGTTTCCATTCTCTTATCAACCAAGTAGTAATTAGGAATAGCTTTACCCATTCCTCAGTATAACTGATACAAATTCACTATTTCTATTTTGTAATTATTCCTATGAAAAACAGTCTTTGGAAACCTAGTCTTTCTGAATGAATCAATATTTGGACTTGGTATTATAGTTTGGATAGAGTATTACAGCTCTCTGATCTTTGAGTGATTACATAGACTTAATCAGCATAATATTCTGATGTTTTGAGTAATTTTTTAGACTTTTAAAAGTTTCTGATCTTATAGGTATTTAATAGGATTAACCACCACCTTTTGATCTGTTAGTAACTGATTGAAAGGCTTAACCTGGTAGTTTTTTTAAAGGTTTAACCTAGAATTTGTTTGAAAGGTTTCACTCAGTAGCTTAACCAGTACAAGTTCTCATCCCTTGAGTGATATTTTAAACTTGACCAATAACCATTTTAACTTTCTGATCTCTGAGAGATTGTTTTGATGTAACTAGCCCAAAATACTCTTCTTGATCTCTGAGTCATATTTTTCATTTAACCAGTACAACTTTGTGATTTTGAATTAATCAGAGGTTTGACTTGACAGGTCAATTTTCTGCCTTGTGATTCATTGTTTTGACTCAACAACTTTCTGATCTCTTGGGTAGTCATTTAGATCTAGAAATTTAAACTTTGTACTCTTAGGGGTATTTGTTTTGAACTAACCAACACAGGCATTCTGCTCTATGAGTTCCTGTCGTGACTTAACATCTAAAACTTTCTGATTCCTGTCTCACCACAAGTTCTGACCACCACTCCTCTCCGTTTGCAGTGTCTGGCCTCCGCTGCATCAAGTGTACGAGCCTTCGTGACAGCGGGTGCGAAGATGGCGTCGGGTACGAGCAGCACTGCAACGAATCTCAGAACTTTTGCGTCAGCTACGTCGGTTACATAAAGAAAGGTGAGTGTTGAAGATGCAGGTGACTGTAAGTTTTGTATCGTCTGCGTTGGCTACGAAGACGGTAAACGTTGCCTGTTCAGGTAAAACGTGCATGTCAGCTACAGTGGTTGGATGCTTAAAGGGTTAATGGTTGAGAGTGTGGATAACAGTTTTGGTGTTATTATTATTATTATTATTATTATTATTATTATTATTATTATTATTATTCAGACAATGAACCCTTATTCATATGGAACATGCCCACCACATGGGGCCATTGACCTGAAATTCAAGAAGCCCCTAAAGAATATTACAGTGTTCTTCTGAAATAAGTAACAGAAGGTAAGAGGGAAATGCAGAAAGAGAAGATCAGTTACTGGAAAAACAGATAAATTAACAAATCAATAAATAAATAGAAATGTAAGAAAATTATTAAAATACAAGTTGAATTGTATTAGGGTAGTAACGCATTGCATCTTCGCTTGAACTTCCGTTAGTTACATCGTTACATAAAATATGTATGGTAAGTGTTTGAAATACATATTTCAGTACCAGATAAAACGTATATGTCAGTTACAGGAGTTGGATGCATAAAGGGTTAATGATTGAGAATGTGGATAACAATTTCACTGTCAGTCACATCATTACATAAAATAGTTACAGTAAGCATTGAGAATACGTATTTGAATACCTGTCACGTCAGCTATACAAAAAGGGGTCCGTGTTGAGTACATTTGTTACAGAAGAAGATGTTGGTTTGGTAAACAGGTGATGATAATGTCTGTACCACATTTACATAGACAAGGGAAGTATTGGAAATAGAGATAAGTAATTGAGTCAGTTACCTAAAACATCTGGTAAGTGTAGAAACTATTCTTTTATGTATCCCCTTCGGCTCCTACCTGCAACCGCTTTCATTCCATTTACCGTACCTCCTTTCATATTCTCTTTAACAAATGATTCATAGTGCAACTGCTTTGAGGTTTTCCTCCCGTCACGCCTTTCAAACTTTTACTGTCAGTTTCCTTTCCAGCGCTGAATGACCTCAAAGGCCCCGGTGCTTGGCATTTTGGCCTAAAATCTATCTTCCATTCCATTTGTAGATTAATAAAGAAATCGAGGTGGTAGAAAATAATATAAGAAAATTTTGTGATAATTTGTCATAGTTCCTTTATTTATTTTTCTTTCTTCCTCTCTGTCTTATTTTCACAAAGGAGAGAATCAAATTCAAACATCACACGACATTACATTACAAACTCTAGGAAATTTGATCAAGTGCGGAATAGCTAATACAGATTTGCATCTTGCATGGGTGATGGACGAGGCCTCATCAAAAATGGAAAAATAGTCCCTTTGATCTTTCAAATATCATAATGGAATGTTTGTGTCGATTTCCATCACAGCAGCCTGGGGGCGAAGTAATGTACATAAAAAAAAAAAAAAAAAATTGTAATGTTTATGTATGGTGAAACGCTTTGCAATACAGGAAGTTAGGATTTTTCCAAGTGATTTGCTCCAGATTAAGCCCTTTGATGTGTAAGTGTGTCTCTCTCTCTCTCTCTCTACAGAATAAGCGTTTTGCCAAATAAATAGGAGAGTGTTGTTGGAATAAACAGCTGATAAATTGGTTTTCCAGAGATTTTTTATTGTTGTTTTTATATTTTTGTGTCTTCGGGATGTACAAAGAATTCATGGCTGTTTCTGTAATGGCTTCTTCGTCTGAAGGTTTTTTGGTTTTCTGGGGAAGGAAGCTATTGTGTCGGCTTTGTCTGTCCGGCCGCACTTTTTATGTCAGCACTTTTTCTGTCCAAACTTTTTTCTCTCTGTGCTTTTTTCTGTCCGCCCTCAGATCTTAAAATCTACCGAGGCTAGAGGGCTGCAAATTGTTATGTTGATCATCCACCCTCCAATCATCAAACACACCAAATTGCAGCCCTCTAGCCTCATCAGTAGTTTTTATTTTATTTAAGGTTAAAGTCAGCCATAATCGTGCATCTGGCAACGACAAAGGCCAGGCCATCACTGGGCCATGGTTAAAGCTTCATGAGCCGCGGCTCATACAGCATTATGCCGAGACCACCGAAAGATGGATCTGTTTTCGGTAGCCTTGATTATACACTGTACAGAAAACACGAAGTTCATTTTTTACTTGTTAATTGCTGTCAGCAATGACTGCCCTATGCAGCAATTCAGTCCCTGAAACAAAAAATCACCTAAGAAAGATTATTTTCAATCTTACAGCCATTGGCTGCAAAGAAAATGTCCAAGAATCACAGCTAATATAACCCAGAACATCCAACACACTTCATTTGACCTTCCCAGCCTGAAGAAGGCAAAGCTGTAACTTACAAATTAGCTCCTGTCCTTGAGGGACCCTGACCTCTGAGTCTCACCCAGCCCTTGTGTGATTAGGCTTAACATATATACCAGATCTTTTATAGCTTTATGTTTTTATCTGTTTCTGTGGGTCCTGTCAGGACTAGCAAACCCACTCACAGCAGCAGGGTTCACTGTTCTTTACAAGAAGATTACTGGGTTCGTTATTCTCTACGTGGGAATAATCGGGTTCACTGTTCTAGACATGAACACTTCGGTACCAGACATTTATTCCACCAGGGGCTAGTACTAAACAAGGTAAAATAAGTCTAATCCTTCGGGCCAGCCCTAGGAGAGCTGTTAATCAGCTCAGTGGTCTGGTTAAAATAAGGTATACTTAACTAAACAAAGCGAAATACATTTGACCCCCCAGGTGCTAGTACTAAACACAGCGAAACAGTGTAGATGAATCACTGTTTCGCCATGTTTAGTACTAGCCCTATTGTGGAATTGGAGTTCGGACTGGAAAGGGATGGCCATTCTTGACATTGGGATCATTGGGTTTGCTGTTCTTGACAAGATGTCTGGTTCGCTGTTCTTGACGTGATCCATTTCTTTTGAAGTTGAAATCACCTTGTAGTTGGATGTATTAGTCTTTCTTAAATGAGCGATAAACAACACTAATAAAACATTTGAAAGTCTATTGGAGGAATTCATAAAATTCATCTGATACAACACCTACATTCCACTGGCTGGTCAAAGTATTTGTGATCAATGATTCATATACTGTTTGGGTAGATCTGTTCAAAGTAGGAAATAGGCCAATCCTGGATTAAGCAGCACTCAGGCTTGAAATTTAAAAGTGAAAAATCATTCTGTATATGATTAATATGGTGATTTTTCTCAGAAAAGTCCTGGAAAATAATAAAATGTTCCCTACATTTCGGATTATTAAAGATAATGTTTTCATATCAAAGCTTTCTTTATCTGATAATGAGCCCTGTTTAGATCGACGTACGTAGGAATCGCTTAGTTTAGTTTCCGTCAGAACATGATTCATTTGAGTTATACCTGGTCCGCTGGTATAGTGGTGAGTGTCGTGGCATGCCGCTCAGGTTTCGCGGGGGGTTCGCGTCTCCCCAGTTCGATGAAAAATCACTGACTCTGTATCATGACCGGTTACTGCTGCAGTGTAGGGTCTGTTGCAGTGGGAGGTTGAAACCAACATTCTTTGGAAGCTTGAATCTCAAACCAGTGACCCCTTTGATGGGTTTGTTCCATGTGAATAGGTTTCATCTACTGAAAAATAATAATATTAATAATAATAATAATAATAATAATAATAATAATAATAGAGACATCTACAACTGAATATCATTTGAATATTATCACTGATTCTCAGAATCATCCAACCGTAGAACGTGTCTTTAGTTCAGGAAGTTAGGAGTTGCAAAGTTGGATCAAACTGTCATCATCTGTGGATTATATTTTGGTGAGTAGGGCGTTGACGAAGTTACAATAATTCTCCAGCCATCTGTTTCTACTTAGCCGTCGTGTCCTGTGCACCTTCTTCGGGTAGACACTTAGTTCTTGCTTGTTGTATTTGTCTATCTCCACTGCTGAAGAAGGACGCATTTTGATAAAATAAATATTACTCGTGGCATCACAGTGCAGAGTAACATTCTAACTTGAGAATGTATGAATAGGTTTAGATGAAACAATGTAAAACATTCATTGGATGGACCTCCCAGGCATTCTAACAAAAATATCTCGAGAACCGAAGGACGGATATTGATGACGGATAGATAGGCGGATGTGAAAGCACAACCACTTCCTACTGCTGCTGACTGGAGTAGATAATCTTGTAGTACGAAGCTTTGTTCTAGAAATGCTTTCGCAACATTGTCTGTCTTCTAGCTCTGTTCCTGCTTGCAGGTCAGATTTTCAAGACGAAGGTTATGCGTCCACGTCACCCTCTAGTCTGAGTAGTAATGTGTTTTGTTAGAGTCGATAATACTCTAGTTTATTAGTGTCTGTCGGGCTGCTGTTTGAATTCTTTTAAAACAAATTCAACCAAAATCTGGACTCGGATACCAGGGACTTTTTGCAGAGGCAAGGAAAAGGCATCTGACCTTTCTTAAGTACATACAGGGGAAGACTGTCGAAATACTGTGGAAGTGTCGTGCAAGGTTCGCAAAGCGAACCTCACGGCAAAAAGGAAAGGATTCCCTGTGGAACCTCACCGCGTTGGGGAGACGCTTGGTCCTTTTAGGACAGAAAAAGAGCGCATGGCACTGCCGGGAGACCTGGAACACGGAAAGTTCCGTGGAACAGAGAGGCGGCCATCTTGGCTGTTTTCGTTCCACCCTCCGGAAACCGTACGTAGTTTTTCTCCGTGTGGTGGATTTGGTTCATTTTTGGGGGATCACTGTATATATATACACAGTATAAATATAATATAATATATACATATGTAAATTCATATTCATATAAACATACATATTCATTTGCAACAGAAAAGAATCATCATTTCTCGCAACCGGTTCCAGAGTCTTGTAATATAATTTGTCACCATCATCAGACAGTCTGTAAAAGGGAAATCACATATTAATTCATATAAAAATCAACTAACAACATATTCTATAAGATTAAAGGACCCGCGCTATACACTAGATTGAATTACCACCCAGATCTTGAGAGCCAAAGATGACGCAAAAATACAGAGCTGAAGTGGCTGTCGAAAATAAGAACTGAAGCAAAAGGGGCATTGAATAATTCTCAGAGAGAGAGAAAGAGAGATACTGTATATGGGACAAGGTAGCTGAAAGACTCCATTCTAGCTCAGAAAAAACAGCTTCGATTGATCAGTTTCCCATTGCGCCATTGCGGCATCCCATCTCTGTCGAAAGAAGAAGAACCTTCCTTCTCTTCAGAATCCCATTAGCAAATGTAATGGGCGGCACTGAGCCATTTCTCTAATGAAGAATGGTGGAGTAATGACTTTCTTTCCCTCTTTGCAGCAAGGCTTTTTTTAATTGCTTATTTTTTATTCTAATTTTTTTTCCTTTTGGTAATTACGAGACCCGACGGAAAAGATCCGGTCGGAATAAGCTACTCGTTTAATTATGGCTTGAGTGTTTCGTAAAGGCGCACCACTGGATGTGAGCTGCTCATTAAATTTATTGCTGAAGAGAGAATGACAAATAACTTGGAGGAGCATTACAGCATTTTGCTGGTGCAGTGACACACACACACACACACACACACACACACACATTATATATATATATATATATATATATATATATATATATATATATATATATATATATATATATATATATATATATATATATATTATGACACCAGTCTATTCTCCTACTTGCATCAAAATAAGTGACAGACAAATTATTCTTATATTACTAACCTGTGGACTTGGTTAAAGTTGACTACATAATCTAACAGTGTTGGGCTTCATTGTATTGAATCTTCAAGATCTATCCCTTCTCAAACCCTAGATTGTTCATTTCATTTAGCAGACTTTTCAGTTCTTAAGATATCCCCAAATCATATTGGTTTTGTAACTGGTTTGTAGACAAGAAGAAAGAGTTGCCTTTTATATTTCACCCTGATGTCCCCTTGCCTTTGAAGATCAGGTTGTTAGGAGCCTTAGAGAGAACAGTGTAAGAAAGGTGGTTATGATAGTTATAACTGGCCTTTGAACAACCCTCTGACAGGGACAGTATTGCACGGTGCCCACTCGTCTAGGTAAGGAAATTTTTCCAAAAAACAGAACTGGTAAATTGTACTGAGTTTGTATGTAAGGACACTAGGCATCTTTTTGGAGAATAATGTAAAAAATCTCATCTAGACCTTCACCGTATTTATCTGTTATAAAAGTTGTCTAGGGGTATTTACTTTCCTGTCACAGCAGGTATCTGAAGATGTATAGAAGACTTTCTGGAAGGGTCTGTATTCAACCTTTAATTTCAAGGTGGCTCCAACCTTGGTCTTTCATTTATATTATTCCTGTTTTCTTCTTCCTCTCTTCAACAGGCCAGGCCCAGGTGATGTTCCGGGAATGCGCCGAGACCAACATGTCCCACTTCTGCGGCGTCCACTACGAGAAGCTGGCCAACAACAGGGTCGAGAGAGTCATAGCATGCTACAGGTCGTGTGACACGGACTTCTGCAACTCGCACGCCATGAACTACATCAGCGAGGCGTCTCCGGTGGTTGGGTTCAGCTTCTCGAAAACCGCGACCGTTTTCATCTCCGTCGTCGCCTGGGCGCTCGTCAGAAGCGTCATCGGAACCTGATCTCCAGTTGCGGATTTGTTGTTATACCCTTATATCCTCCTCTGAAGAGTTACTAACTTTAATTTAAATGTATGTTTTTGGTGAAAGCTGTTTTACTAAATGGTACTTACAGATAGGGGCATTGAATGTAAGGAAATCCTTTGCACTGTGAGTGCGTAGGAGGTATTCCTGGGTCAAGTCTCAAGTACATTGCTCTTAATTTGCCAGTTGCCATATCTGTCACGCCCAATGACAGTTTAATAAAGACTGACCTACTACAAAAGCAGAAATCTCGCTGCTTAAGCAAGTTCTGGATGTTATCGGTGTTTCAGAGTCGTCAGAACTCAAGACTAGGAGTGCTCATTTCCTGGCAACAGATGTTGATGTTGGAGATGATTATGTTGAATCAGTTACAGAATTGTAATGGGATTGTGTTGACCACATTCATGGCTGTTAAAGGGGAATGTAGCGGTTACGGTCATCAGGGAAGTATTGGAGAGAAGCGAGATGAGGATGGTGAGATGGACTGCTGGAATATCACTTCTGGAAAGCAGGGAGAGTCAAGATATAAGGAGAATGTGTGGTATGAGTAATGTAAAGGGAGGGAAGCTCGTCTGAGATACTATGGCCATGTAGTAAGAAGAGAGGAGGTGGAACCAATCAAGAGAGCCAAGAACATGCCAGTGATGGAGAAGAGGAGTGTGAGGAGTCAGCGGATCAGATGGATGGATGTGTTAGGAGGGATATGGGTGAGGTGGGACGGGGGGAAGAAGAAGATGCAAGGAACAGAAATAGATGGAGAAAGTTGACTCGAACGACCGATCCTGCTATACAGTGGGACTAATGAGGCTGGAAGAAGGAGGTCATCAGAGAAGTATTTAGGTTTTGACAGAGCCGTTGAGATTTTGTTGAAGGCTTCATAGATTTGTTTGTAGCTTTAGATTCAGGATTTCTCTCGTGAGAGGTGCTGAGTTACAATGACAAGCACTTCATTAACCCAGTCCTTTACTTGAAGGGTTGAAGAATAAGTGTCAGCTGGTCTAACAGCTGGTCAGAGCTTCTGTCCGATCAGCACTGTGAAGAACGCCAGCACAGCACTGTCGGCGAATAGTCCGAAAGTAGTTTATAAAGCCCTCAGTCTTATTATTATCATTTAAAATGCCCGCATAGCAGAGACAGTCAGTCCAAGATGGTTTGAAAGCCCACGATGTGATCGGCACCTTGAAGGATGTCAGCGTAAGCAGTGACAGTTAAGTAGAGTTACTGCTGACAGCTGTAGTCAGTAGTAACTGCCAACATTGTAAGCGGGTTCGAAAGTGAGTTCCGAAGCCTCGAGTCAGATCTGCAAAATAGTTTCAAGTAGTCATGCAGTGAGTTTTAAGTCCTAGATCTGATGAGCATTCAGAAGGCTAACAGTATAGCAGTGTCAGCTAATTTAGCAGAGTGGTTTAATGCACTTTTACTGGTCAGCTCGTTTGGAGGCTGTCAGCTCATATTGCAGTGTGGTTCTTTGTCAGCCACTCAGCAAGGTCACCATCATTGCTTGATAACACAATTGTAAAAATCACCTTGGCTGATTGCTGAGTGAGAGTGATACCGCATTACAGTTGCTATCGTGTTAACAAGTGTCATTGTTCCTGTTGGTTTCAATTTATTGTCAGTTTCCTTGTTAGTTTTCAACTGACTAGGTTACGCTACATCGCCATCTCAGCTGTGTCATCTTTCTGTGGAAAAACACTGTGGTTTCACCCCATAAGATGTAAGTGTTGCCATGGATTTTGTCGTAGTTTAAGTCGGTATGATTGCAAATGTCCAAAGTTGTTTGGACTTCTTTAGGTCATGTCACAGAGCGATAGATTCTTGGTAAGAGTCGTTACTTGTTGTGTCAACATTGCAATGCTGTCAGAATATTAGCCTTGCATCACAGAACAGTGTCTCTGTTATTTTTCGGCATCGCTGTTGGGCTTTTCTTGTAGAGTTATAAGCATCGCTGAGATTATCCCCATTCCAGTGTCATTTTAGTGACTGTAATTTATAACTTTCCAGTTTTCCCTCTTGATAAGTTGAAAAGTTAAGCTGAACGGTTGACCTGGTTTTAAAGCAATCCTTATTTCTCCTCAATGACCTAAAAATCTGCCTGTCTCTCTCTTATATTCACATCTGTGGCTAAGAATCATGTCATATTGATTCAGTAATGCACTCATTTCTCCTCTCTTTACGGGCAAATGTCTCCCAAAAGAAACCTCAATGACCTTTCATTTTTCAAAAGTTCAGTTTGAAAATCAAAGGATCTTAGAAAAATGGCATATCAGAATTTGTCATGACAGTCAAGTATAAAACTTTGCATTAGTATTTGTAGCTAATATGGCCTCCCCTTTCCTAACTTAATCACATGGCATCACTAAACCATACATAATTACATCACAGTACTCTTCAACAATAGACAAGTCTTCAGTGAATCTTTAGAATGTGAATAACACTTCTTAAGAAATGTTACTTTTACTGAGGGGGTTCCTAGGGGGTGAAATCCCCCTTGGCCAAGGTAATATATTTCTGCTTCTACCCTGCTCCTGGGATAGGTTAGATTTGGAGGTAAAATGTTAGGGTAGCACCCACATAGCAGTTTCATCCCAACCCCCCTGGTATTTATTCCAAAAACTCCTAACCTCCAGTAGAAATGGCCTAATATATTCTGTCAGATTCAGGCCTGGGTAAGGCTACAGATTTTATTAAGTACAGCCAGCCGAGGTTTCAGAGTGTCATCAGATGCAGGGCTGAGGAAGACATTAGTATTTTCTGTGGAGTGAAGGGTTGAATACGCTTTAGCATACTCTCCCAGATGCAAGGCTGTGGTATCTTCTATGAGTTGTGAGAATAAGCAAGTTTTCAGTATCATCTGTGAGTACTTTATGAGGCTTTACGCACATTTTCAAGCGTAGGACTGGACGTAAGATTTGGTCGAGACTTTGGCACGTATCAAATGAAACACTGGCAGGACCTTTTGGATGCAACAACTGAGCGAATTTGAGCAAAGGTTGTAGCATACTCATATTAGATGAAGGCATATTGAGGCTCTGACATGCTTTTTCAGATACTGGAGAGAATGAAGCTGTAGCAGGTTCTATGTTCTTCCAGACGCAGGACTAGGGAAAGCTTTAGCTCATTTTACGAGGACCAGATGATGACGCTTTAGGTCGTTCTCTTAGAAGCAAGGCAAGACAAGGAGCTCCACAAATTGCATCATGACTGCTGTTCTCTGCTTCAAGGTTATATACTCATAGTCTAGCTTGGCGTAGAAAGACAGAACAAGGGTGAATTTAACATGTAGTGGACCAGTGATATATTTCTTATTTCTGGCAACTGATGCCTGATCTGAAAAGTGCAAATGAAACCTCATTCATCATTGGAGAGTTCTGAATACCCTGTGCCATAACAAGTCTACATTTATCAACAGCATTAGAGTTGGCAACTCTGCTATAATATTGCATAGTCTCCATTTACAGAGACATTCTTGCCATCAAGTGATGGACAGTTTTAGCCCATACAAATGCAGACTTTGTAGTAGGGTTACCTTATGACTGTGTCATCAAGTCATATACCTAAGTAACATTACTAATACAACTATGGAAGATCAGAAATATGCTGATATTGTCAAAGAGATGTTTTTGTGAGTAATCTTTCAAGGGTTTATGTTTGGCTGCAGTTTTCATTTTTTACACAGCTGGGTACATGGACTTGGAGACTTTAGAAGCAAAGAACTAACCACTGGGCACTCTGTGGCCCAAAACAAAACTTCAAGTATGTATGTACAATTGGAAATTAACCATTTTATCGACTAGTATACACAGTACAACGAAAATTTCCAAGTTTGTTGAATCATTAAAACACGACAACACCTTGAAAAGTGTATTGTTTCTCGAATTTTGTTCTCAGTAGCTGTGTGCGTGTAAGAATTTGTGATGCTGTAACCTAAAGGACTGAAGCACTTTTTTGATGTTTGACTTGTATGTTGCAAAGCATTGCAACGAAGGTATTTGCTAAACCCAAGATGAGAAGGAGCAACTAACAGCCTAGTTCCTCCTAGGCGTCCAGTATCCCTATCATCCAGAATTCTGTTGCAAAGATGGAGTATTAAGTAACAGAAAATCTGGCTTCTGAATTGTGACCAGTCGCCATGACCATTTCCATTTAAATGAATTCTGGTGATTTCATGACAGCTGATATCATACGTATGACATTTTTGTACAAGGATACAATGAAAACGTGGTACATGACGAATATTATGATGTAGTGTAGTGAGACTTTATTCTAATGTGTCATGAATATAAACAATTTGCTTAGTGAATACAATGACACCAGAATTTCTGAAGAATGGTATAACTATAGTTAGCTTAAACTTTGTTACTCTGTGTATATATATGTGTGGATATCATATACTGGTGTGGTGCTTTAATCATCATTTTCGTCTCTTCATGTGTGTGTGTGTGTGTGTGTGTGTGTGGGTACCAGTTTGCAAAATACCCCAATTTTCAAGAAAATTGGGATGGAGTGAAAAACGGCAGATTCTTGTGGAGAGATACATGTAATTTTTTAGTTTTTTATATTTATGTGTAAAAATCCCAATCACGGGGTATTCTTCCTATTAAATAAAATCATTCAGGGTGTTTTGGACCTTGGTATAAATATTTTATTTATTGGGGAACCTCTGCTGCATCCAGCCAAATTTCCCAGAACAGTCTCCCAAGCCCTTGCATTTCCTCAGGGCTGTGAATGTCTGGGTAGATTTTGAATCCTTTTTTTATTCAATTAATGGTAAGATATATAAAACCCGAGAGATTCCCATTGTGAAAATGCTGCACTGTTTTATGGTAATTGCAGCAAAGTTATATCCATTTAACATCACTGAGTACTTGTGAAAGAAAATTTACTTTTTTGTCAGTGGTTCTATCAACAAGTCATCAACGACCTGACATTCATTTAATGTTGATAGGACCTTGTTTAAAAATTTAACAGCTCCGAAGGCCATTAGACAGCCTGAGGCTTCTCCTGAGGCTGTTAAGAGCTATTGGTATCATGTCTGTGCATTCCCTGTACTGAACAGTGAAAACTTTCATCCTTCTCATGTAACTGTAAAATAGCAAAGCACCTTTTTTCAAAGGGATCTTTGTATATTCTTTACTGACGTATTTTGTGCTCTCATTAAAACGTGACAGACCTCTGTTACATCGAGTTTTAATCATCCCTTATTTCACTGAAGTCTTCAAGAGTTTTCTGTGCTGCCCTGAAGAAATTGTCTCAGATTTTAAATGAGGATCTGGAGTAGACAGAGAAAGAAGGAGGAAGAATTGTGGAGAGATGAGGAAAGCAGTTGATGTGAATCATTCTACAAGCCAGGACGATTAGAACTGTCTTTCTAACGAACCCTTCAGAAGAAGAGTTTAGAAAGACCGTTTCTCTCCAGATTTTCACGTTGGAAATGGTCTCATCCATTTAGGTGGAGAGCGAGCGTGTCCACTCACAGCAATTGTGACAGAATTGTGAGAGGCGTTCAATTAACTAATGAAACTCGCTTTCTGCTAATTAGCGTTATAGGGCGATCAGTTATAATTGGAAGAATTGTGTTGCAGTCGCGATAAAGCATTCGGCTACCAGACTTTATTATTATTATTATTATTATTATTATTATTATTATTATTATTATTATTATTATTATTATTATTATTATTATTATTAATGGTTGTCCAGTGTCCTGCCAAATTAGTGATATGTGTTAACAGAGTATCAGCCCATTTTTCTTTCATTTAAGGCTCGTTACGAAGCGATATTGAAGCTTCCTTAAGTTTTAGGTTCACGTGTATGAAGAAGAACCCCATTCATATGGAACAACCCAAGTCCTGGCTGCCATCATGTGTGTAAATATGTGTGTGTGTGTGTGTATATGTGTATGTGTGTGTAAACATTTGTGTGTGTGTGTGTACAGACCAAAGTTCCCCAAACCAAGCTGAATCCTTCATGGAAAAACGCACTTTTGAACCTAAAACTCGAACCGCACACGGCCTCTCGAGAACTGACCAAACCAACTGACCCTCGAGCATGTGACGCCACAAAGCACAAGGCCTAACCCGAGCCAACGTCCAGGAAAAGACTGCAACGGGGGGATCAGGACATCCGCTTTAAGTTTGTGATCAATTGAGCCAACAAACCCGAAGGGACTGTTGGAATTATAGGTTTAATTATGTTGACGATGCGGCATAGGCCTAAATAGGCCTAATTTTCTTCTGACAGGTTGATTTTGTAGTCTGTGTGTGAATTTGTAGGCTTTAGAGGTTTGCAGTGACGCGTGTAGGGGAGTGTTGGAAAGAGGGAGAAGATTTATATATATATTTATATAAAAATATATATATATATGTGTGTATATTGGTAAATTTATAAAATCACATCAAATTCATATCAGATGATGCAGCTGTCTAACCAATTAAAATATATATAATTAAAAAACTGACAGAATTATCACAGAAGCATTGACAGGCTTTTTGAGTTATGTTCAGGGGCCATGAATCCTGTAATTTAACACCATGGAATGAAGGAATCACTTTTAAAATATTATTTGAATATTAAAGGACTTTATGTATATATAAATATCGTCATTTTCCACCAATCAGATTTGCTTCAGGGATGTTGGTTGTGGACATTTACTGTCAGCCCCAAAAGAACAGACTGAAGCAGTTCTAATGTTGAATATTTAAACAGGGACTTTCATTGGTTTGCAGAAAAGGTCAATGAACCGTGTATCTAAGTGCATGCCCCTCTCTCTCTCTCTCTCTCTCTCTCTCTCTCTCTCTCTCTCTCTCTCTCTCTCTCTCTCTCTCTCTCCCTGATATCAGAAGACACAGCTCTTGCCTGTAATATGATAATTGTTTATACCTTACCCCCTTTATACTGACATCTCTCTCTCTCTCTCTCTCTCTCTCTCTCTCTCTCTCTCTCTCTCTCTCTCTCTCTCTCTCTCTCCCCTTTGTCGTTGGATAACAGTCTGGATATTCATGCACCAAAGGCAGCGTAGGCGGGATTTAATTAGAGACAAACTGAGGCATCATTTGCTATAATGAGCACATTACATCTCTCCCAGCTGTGAATTACATTGGCCACTGGAATAAACGATTCCTTGTCACGCTGTTAGTGGTAATTACCACTTAAGTGTCAGGATATTATCACTTTGGAATTCCTTACTGAATAGGTGAATTGGCATCCTATGTTTGTCATCCTTTTCATTTATAGAGTTAGGATGTTTTCCTACTACCAAGGATTGCATCAGGTCAGGGAAGGTTAGGATTTTGATGGCCACTTTGTCTCGGAGCCCTGAAGAGTGATCCTACTAGCTATTATTTCATTTCAATGTTTTTCTCCCTTCTCTGAGGACTACAGTATGTTTGTTGATGGTATTGTAAATCTTTCTTCATTATAATCAGTTTGTATTCAATATTTCTCCAATTCTCTCCACATGTCCCGACTATGCCAGTACAGCCTAGAGCACACACAGACAACACAACAACCTGGTTCCAGTCAACCGACCCAAATTCCCTTCTGATTCATTTCTCCTCTCTCTCTTCCCCTTCTCCTCGCCCAGGGATCGATCTCGTGACTACAACGGGTGAGGCCAAGCTGGCGCACTCTGCTAAGCAACAGGTGTGTGAGTTCTGAAGCAGGTAGACACATTTTTGTGCTCCACTTGTTACACATGCTTCCGCCTCCCTGGCACACTGATGGAACAGGTGTTTTTCTCTGACCAAAATATATAGATGAAGCAGCTGTTTCAGGTGGCCAGTGGGTATGCTCTGACTCATGTGGGTAAGTGTAGGTAAATGGGTAGCATATGTACTAAAATATATGCTTACCTGGACGCAGAATCAGCCATGTTTGTGAAACAGAAACTTCACATGCTGGGACAGGCCATTGAATTTGCAAGCAACTGGCTCCATAGGTTTTTATGACCTTGCCCTGCCCAGGAATCGAACCCGGTGCCCACGGACAGTTGGTATGGACAAATATTAATCGATTCCGTGGTCTTGAAAAATTCACTGACGACATGTACATGTCTATATACATATATATTATTACATAATTAATGAGAGCTGAGCTGGATACTCCTATTTTTCACAGCCATATGAGCTGCACGTAACAATAACTATATGGCATGTCGAAGAATATAGGTTATGTACAGGTCAGTGACCACCAGACCCTAGTTGAGTGTTAGAAAAGTCTTCCTTGCACACTTGCGTTAGTAAGCAGGACAAGATAAGGGTTAATGAATCTTGCTGCTGAGAGAGGAGGTAAATTATAAGCGTGGAAATTAATAGCAAGGCTATCAGTTGAGGCAGAAACAAAAATCAAAGTCAAAATCTCTCGGGGAAGTTGGAATGATATACTTTACGAGGACACAGGTGTCCCCACACACGGTAGCCTTATTCTTTTGGGGTCAAGCCCACTGTGTATATATATATATATATATATATATATATATATATATATATATATATATATATATATATATCTATTCTATTCCTTTTCCTCCACAAACCTTCTCTCAACAAGCTGCAAACCAGTACAGTTGACTGACCACCATATACACAATCCACTACCCAGATCAACTAAAGAAACAAATCAGTGGTTTTTGTATTTTGAAATATCTGTGAGTTTATGTTACCGTTTCAACTCTTTGCTGCCATGGAAACCATCCTACCTCTTCTCCAACTTTCACCAAACCTGCAACATGGCCCAAATGTCACCTCAAGAATACCTGTACAAAATTTCACCAAATTCCGCCCACCCGTTCGCGAGATATCTCCACGCAAACAAAAACACGCTGTCCGGAAGACAGAGAAGTATCATAAAACCTGTGTCCACCACACCTGTCGATAATTAGGGGCACAGGTGTAGAGTATCACAATAGACTGGGGGAGAGAGCCTCCCAACATTGGTCCGCAACACCTGTTAGTGTTATCTCAGTGGTGGAACAGAACTTATATACCTTTCAGTGTTGGGATGTTGTGAGGAATTTGTGTGTGGGCCAAGGAATATTCTATAAGTGTTTTGATAAAGGTAAGACTTCTCTCTCTCTCTCTCTCTCTCTCTCTCTCTCTCTCTCTCTCTCTCTCTCTCTCTCTCTCTCTCTGTTTGCCAGGTAATATTAATGAGAGATTTTTAACTGTTTTCCTTAAAATTGTTGCCCAAGATGATTTAACAAAGTTGAATTTCTCTCTCTCTCTCTCTCTCTCTCTCTCTCTCTCTCTCTCTCTCTCTCTCTCTCTCTCTTCTTTCCCTGGTTGAATGACACCACACACACACACACATCTGATTGCAGCAAGCCAATTATTTCTATATTTATCACTAGGTACATGCTTTAAAATCAATATATATAGACTAAAACTCTATAATTTATAGAGAAATACTGGTAGTCAGTCGATTATGGTGGGTCGCAGCCTTGCTTGGAATTAGAGAGAAAAAAATATAATAAATACGTGACCATCGACCATCACGATATTGTTATTAAAAATGGAATTTTTCATCAGTTACTTTTAGTTTATGTTAGATAAGTGATAATAATTTGTAATACATTTATGATAATGGAAGAGAAAGCTTTATGAAAGAGAGAGAGAGAGAGAAAATCATTTCAACCATTTTTAAATCAAATTGAGCCAGAAACTTTTAGGAAAAGTTAAGAAAACTCTCATTAACAATACTTGGCGAATAAAGAGAGAGAGAGAGAGAGAGAGAAAGAGAGAGCAGTAAAATCTGATCTAGGATTAAAATACAGCTATATTCAGCCTGTTTAGTGTTTAATAATATCAAAACAAACCTTTGATTTCCTCACTTATTTCTGCCACAGTTCCCAAATTCATTTCCAAAACTTATTTTCGAAAACCCGGAGAAGAGAAGTAAAAGAAGAAGAAGAAGAAGAAGAAGAAGAAGAAGAAGAAGAAGAAGAAGAAGAAGAAGAAGAAGAAGGGAAGACTCCAGAGGAGAGAAGATGGCGCGGAAGTCGTCAAGAAGAGCCTGAGGACTTTGACCAGAAAAGAGCCCACCCTCCCAAGGGATCTTCTTCTTCCCAGACAAGGACCATGGAAGTGGGAGCCAGACATCGTGGCCTCAGGCTAGCCACAAGAGGAGGGGGCAGAAGCACTCCCCTCCTCACCAAAGCACTTCCTCTCGCTCTTTTGGTGCTTTCGCTTGCTTTCTCTTCCTCTTCCCCCTGGGGTGGAAGCAGCGGGGAAGGCGCGAGATGTCCGCGACGGCGGTTTGGAAGCACGGAGCGAGATGATGCGTCCTTTTCGCAGGAGGGAAGTTGGTGGATTGGATAATGAGACTAGTGACGTCACGCTGTACCCTAAGGGGATGACGGGCAATGGCGTTGATGACATTGGCTCTAGTGACGTCACGCCGTCACCCTAAGGGGACGACGAACAACAGTGTTGTTGACATTGGCTCTAGTGACGTCACGCTGTACCCTAAGGGGATGACGAACAACGGTGTTGATGACATTGGCTCTAGTGACGTCACACCGTACCCTAAGGGGACGAGTGAAAACCCATCCGATTGTGACGCCCCCTCCAATGAAAGTGCCCCAGGTCTTCCTCCGTGTTTGAGCGAATCCATGAGGATCCACAATGCCGTTTGGATGGAGGCGATCATGAACAGCCCTTACACCAGGAAGCACAACTCCAGCAGTTCTTCAGGAGGCAACTCCAGCATGACTGAGGACTTCAAAGACGACCCCGTCGATGCAGAACAAGAGACGAGGCTTCTGCAGCAGCTTGTGTTCAAGGGCAGGTCGGGAGCTGGCCCTAAACCCAAGAATGTGAACAAAGGCTGTGGTAAGTTGATAGCTATGCCTCCAGGTGTAACTGGATTAAGCTGATCTCAAAAAAGCACAAAATAAAAGATTTGAGTCTGAGATCCTAAACCTTTCTAAATACTCACCATTGATTTACAGAGACTTTGTAATGAATAATACAAAACCAATAATAGAACCATAGATGCATTCTACCGTTTGGCATATTAATCTGTTCTGTTGCAGAATGTGGAACTTATAACAGCCCGGCGTCTCGCATTGTCAACGGGCAGGAGACCGCGCCGAACGAGTTTCCTTGGATGGTGAGTTCTGTGATACTTTCCCTGGTCTCTGTAGCTTCTCGTCACCATCACCAGCTATTCCTGTGGTGCTTGGGCTCCATTTTCACCAACAACTTTTGTGTTTCCCTCACCTTCTGTTTTCACCCCTTGATCAAAATGTTCAAATATATATATATAATATATACACACACCAAGAGTAATTTCGAAAGCATTCACATTGCAATGCTGTCAATAATGCATGTTGCCACTTCAGTAGAGTTTCCCAGGTGTGTATTGCATGATAAGAAGCAACGATTGTCATTGTAGATTGAAAGGGTTAATTCACCTGAAAACAATGTGAAGATATTACTGGTTTGTTCAGTGACCTGTTCACATTTCATATTTAATATTGGCATTCATTGAGTTATGAATGGAAATTTGAATGAAAATGGTTCTTAGGGAACAAGAGGCATTTTTGGGTTGGATTTGGTGGCTGAAAGGTTGAAGGGGTAAGGGGCTAACAACCCCATCCCACAAAGTCTATAACCTAGATTATATGTATGTGTATATATATGTATATATTATATGTATGTATATATATTCACATATATATTATCAGATTGTTAGGACTGACAACAGACTGAAATGTAAAAAAAACTATAGGTACAGAATTCTCAGATTATATTCCTTTATCCCAGTCCAGCTATTGTTGTCAATTCTGTCATTATTCCTTTATTCCATTCCAGCTAGTATTGTCTATTCTGTCATTCCCTTATTCCATTCCAGCTATTATTGCCCATTCCATCATCATTCCCTTATTCCATTCCAGGTGTCCCTTCAAATCAAGAAGGGCCACTTACACAACTGTGGTGGGTCTATCATCAGCGACCAATACGTCATCACAGCAGCCCACTGCACTGATGGGTAAGTTGGAACTCTGTTTATCAGTGGTTTTTTTTCTTTTGTGGAGTTAAACCCTTGGTTTATCCTGCAGTTTTAGGATGTAAGTGGGTTTAACAGTGATTTTATTCTGTCTGTGGTCAAATGGGCTTCTTTTGTGAAGTTAAACCTGTGGTTTATTCTCCAGATATTGAAAACTTGTCGCAGGGAACGAGCTCAGGCAACAGAGAGAGAGAGAGAGAGAGAGAGAGAGAGAGAGAGAGAGAGAGAGAGAGAGAGAGAGAGAGAGATGAACAAAATAAGGGCTTGAGGCCACTAAACGAGATTTGATTTAACAAAATGGTTAAAATGATCTCTCTCTCTCTCTCTCTCTCTCTCTCTCTCTCTCTCTCTCTCTCTCTCTCTCTCTCTGAATAATTAATCTCTTCCAAAGTTTAACCTGTGACCTTTGACCCATGACCTGTGACCCCTGACCTCTCTAAAAGTCAGCTCCCCTACATATTTCCGCACTTTACATTTCAGAGAACATTCAGACGACCAGTTTTTCATTTTGGTTTCATAAATCTCAAAGATATCTTACAATCTTTCTGAGTTACCTAACATAACATTATTAATCATCCCTTTGGCACTGGATCGATCCCACGAGGGGGTGGGGAGCTCATTTTAGCGGGGATGAGGAAGGATTATGGAATCTCGACGAATGAAATAAAAAAAATAATTCCCATCAGCATTCTACTAAAGCGAAAAATACCCTGTAGGGAATAATATTATCCTGTAGAAAGGTCAGGGGTCACTCTCACCCCTCCCCTCCCCACCAACACACGTGAGGAGACAGGTCAGGTGGTGTCACGTGACCTCCTATCTTCCTACGAGGGATGAATGAACTCTTCTTTCATTCATAACCTTTTGTTGGCTCTCTCTCTCTCTCTCTCTCTCTCTCTCTCTCTCTCTCTCTCTCTGTTTCATAAAGTAAGAGAGAGAGAGAGAGAAATAGGAAATTGAGAGAACTAAATGAGAGAAAGAGAGAGAGAGAGAATGAAATAAGAAATTGAGAGAGAGAGAATGAAATAAGAAATTGAGAGAGAGAGAGAGAGAGAGAGAATGAAATAAGAAATTGAGAGAGAGAGAGAGAGAGAGAGAGAGAAAGAAAAAGCATTGAAATAAAAGATTGAGACCAGAAAAGATAATATAGAAAGATGAAATAAAAGATTGAGACCACCAAAAGATAATATAGAAAGATAGAGTGACAGAGAGAGAGAGAGAGAGAGAAAGCAAGAACTACTGAATTACACAAATGTATTTTTATTGCAATAACACAGATGGCTGGCCGAGGAACTGGTGATACGCGCAGGGGACCACGACCTGACCGTTCACGATGTGTCGAGAGAGAAATACATCATGATAGCCGAGATTAAACAGCATGAAAAGTAAGTCTGGGTTTATATTGTCAACTTGTTGCAAACATGTTGTCAACTTGTTGCCAACATGTTGTTGATTTGTTGCCAACATGCTATCAACTTGTTGTTAACATGTTGACAACATGTCAACTTGTTGCCAACATGTCAACTTATTGCCAACATGTCAACTTATTGCCAACATGTTATCAATTTCAACTTGTCAAACATGTCAACTTGTTGCCAACATGTCAACTTGTTGCCAAACATGTTGTCAAATTGTTGCCAACATGTTGTCCACTTGACCTTAAACATGTTGCCAACTTGCCAATTACGCAAATAGAAGAAGGAATTTTTTTGTGAACGGAAAATAAATCAACATGCATATCCTTAATAAAGATATTGCAAAGAGAAAATTAAAAAATATTTATAGCATGTATCGAAAAAATAATCAACAGCTTCTTGAGCGAAACTTTTCGGACGAGGTCGCGTTTTCATTGCACGTAAACATGCCTGTGATTTGAACCCTCGCAGGTACGACCCAAAAACCACAAACAACGACGTGTCGCTCCTGAGGCTGGCCGAACAACTCCAGCTGACCTGGCGGGTCAACCCCATCTGCCTGACCCCGGCTGACCTGATCTTCTACGGGGAGACCGTCCAGGTCATGGGGTGGGGGAAGGTGAACACGAAGGACAAGGAAGGGTCTCCTGTCCTGCGGTATACTTCTGTGAAGGGTGAGTTCTCTCTCTCTCTCTCTCTCTCTCTCTCTCTCTCTCTCTCTCTCTCTCTCTCTCTCTCTCTCTCTCACCTTTCTGATACTTAGATATAAGTACAAACTCCATCTCGCTTTCATTCCGTCTCTGTAGATCATTACTTTCTCTACAAAATCAATTCATTTAGCAAACACCAACACTTCCTGGGCTAGGTGAGGGCACTGGGTTGCCCCTGCCGTCGGCCTCTGCAGGAAAATAACGTGAGAAATAATTTATATATAATATTTTTTGCAGTGATCTCAATGAAGAGTTGTCGGGACAACTTCAAATTTTCGCCGGATCAGATAACTTCCAAGATGCTTTGCGCTTATGGTGGGAAAACTGATGCCTGTCAGGTGAGCTCTCTCTCTCTCTCTCTCTCTCTCTCTCTCTCTCTCTCTCTCTCTCTCTCTCTCTCTCTATATATATATATATATATATATATATATATATATTTTGTTACACTCCAAAGCTCTGCACAACTCCCTGATGATGTTCTCGAACAAGGTTGAAACATCCGTCCGGCCTCACGACTCTTGAGGTCCTATTCCAGGATAACTAACCCCCAAAATGCATCCTTCCAGGGAGACTCCGGAGGTCCTTTGGTCTGGAAGGATGCCGCAACCAACAGATACTTCGACATTGGCATCACGAGCTGGGGGGTCGGTTGTGGGCTACCCAGCTATCCAGGTTTGTGTCTTTACGTTTCCCTAAGTTACTCGAGATCAGTTGAACCGATCTTGATGGTGTCTGTCAACAAGCTACCTCGAGAATGAGTGGGCGGATTTTGATGAATAATGTTAGTCTTTGCTTACTAACTCATTGACCGATGGACGGATCTTGATGAAAATAATTTCGCTTTAACTGTAATAACTCAAGAATGGATGAACGGATCTTGATCAAACTTGCCAAGTGTGTTCCTGTTTGGCAGGTGGACGCACGACCCAATTCTGAAAGGAATCCCGCTTTCTCTTTCTCTTTGACAGGTGTTTACACCAAGCTGTTCAAATTCACGGACTGGATCTACGCTCACACTGAAGACTCGGTCTTCTGTTCCTCGTATTCTCCTACTGCAAAAAAGCAGAAGACCGTCGGGACGGGCATTACAGGCACTGCCAAGGAGAAAGCGACGAAGAAGAAGAAGAAGAAGAAGAAGAGAAAGGGAGAGAAAGTACCGAAGAAAGTGCAAGAGAAAGTACTAGGGAGGTGGGGAGATTGGAGAAAGCGATTGACGGGGAGGTGGTCCGTGCGAAGAGGAGGAATGAGAAGATGAGGAGGAAGAAGAAGAAGAAGAAGAAGAAGAAGAAGAAGAAGAAAGTCAAGAGAAAGCAGAGGAAGCAGAGAGAGAAGAGGAAGAGGCTCCGGAAGAAAGTAGCTGAGAGAGTCAGGAAGAAACTCAAGGAGAAATATTCACAGTTGGATAGAAAATAATTATTGGTTATTTTAGAATGTAATTAATCATTGTTTTGGATTATAGGTAAAGATGATTTTCAGACATAACTTATTTTGAATTATGGTTAATAGTTATTTTCAAATGTAATTGTTATTTTGAAATATAGTGATAATTATTTCCAAATGTAATTATGATTTGGAATTTTATAAATAATTATTGTTTTGAAATATAATTGATAATTATTTTCAAATATAATTATAATTTTTTTCAAATATAATTATTCTGAATTGTAGCTAACAATTATTTTCAAATACAATTATGATTTTGAATGATAAATAATTATTAATTTTAAATATAATTAATAATTACTTTTAGATATAATTATTAATAATTTTTAGATATAATTAATCATTATTTTTAAATAATAATTATTTTGAAATGAATTAATGATTATTTTGAAATGTAAAAAATAATTAATTTAGAATATAATTGATAATTAATTTAGAATATAATTGATAATTATTTTTAGCATAATTAATAATTATTTTGAAATATAATTCATAATTATTTTAGAATACAATTATTATTTTACAAAATTTTTAGTTATTTTCGAAGATAATTATCAGTTTTTTAAATATGATTCTTTTAAAAAATAAGTAATAGTTTTCAAATATGATTAACAATTATATTCAAATATAATTAACAATTATTTTAAAATATAATTAATAATTACTTTCTTTAGTATTATAAAATATAATTCTAAAATAATCGTTTTCCTGAATGAGATGATTATTGTTCCTATTTATAAATTATTTTTTTAAAAAAAAATTCACAGATGCAATTATCAATTATATTTCTCCTTTGTTGCAAGTTCTCTCTCTCTCTCTCTCTCTCTCTCTCTCTCTCTCTCTCTCTCTCTCTCTCTCTCTCTCTCTCTCTCTCTCTCATCTATCTGAATCTTCCTCGTAACATTTTTCATATATTTTTATCCTGTCTCAAAAAGATACGACAAATCCTATTAGGTTTTTTTGTCCATCCTTCCGTAACATATAAGGAGTTCCCTTTAATCCTTGTTGAATAAATCAAACCCTTTTTATTTTATGGTCTGGTCAATAGGATGTTGTGGAAATCCTTTGATTGCGTCAGCCTCTTAAAAGGATTCCAATAAAACCTGGTTACTTTGTCTGAAGGATATATACCTCTTTTCAATCCTATGTAGATCCTCATAGGATATGGGCATTAATCCTATTTCTAAAAAGTGGATTGAAAAGTTACAGAGTCAATTTCCAGTGCTGAATAAAAGTTCATAAACATGTGTTAAGTGGTATTCATATATCACAAAAAGTATTGGCGGATTTTGGTGAAAATTGGCGAAAGCATTCGTTAGGTATTCATTAATGCCTGGACAGGTTACATATAAATTAAAATCCTTTTTATATATACTTTTTAAACTCATTACAAAACCACATTTACTTGACAACTTGATATCCTAAATCCCACCTACCTACTCACCTCGTTCTTTATATAGGGATTGTAATCCCTAGAGGATCCTACGAGACTCCTTCCCATGCTTTTTGGAAGGGGGGATAATCCCCCACAAGGCGGAAAGGATTACAGAAGAATAATCCGGGAGATTTATATAACATCAATTTCCTGCAACAAAGAAGTGTCTCTTGGTGAAGAGAGGAAATCTTATGTGGTTTTGTGAAGGGTGTTTGTAGGGATTTTAAGTGTTTGTGTGTTTGTTTGTCTGTCTGTGTGCGTGTTTGTGTATGCGTAAGTCTGTAACCAACATCCCCTGACCTCAGGGAAACGTGACCTTTGACCTGTTGGCCTTAATTTTGGCAAAAACACCTTATTTTAATGAGGTTCTTGGAGCCATTTCCAAGAAGCTTCTGTGAGGAGTTTTTTTTTTTAATAAAGGAGAATTTTTTTTAAAGGGAACCTTTTAAAGGGATAACCTCCTTTTTAAGGGGACCAACCCCCTTTTTAAGGGGACCAACCTCCTTTTTAAGGGGACCAACCCCCTTTTTAAGGAGGAGACAAAACAACATAGACCTATTGTCTGGAAGATCTATTGTTCTATATTGACCTGGGGACAGAATATATATATAAATATATATATATATTATATATATAATATTTATGTATACTTGGCATAAGGCCACAGGTTGAATAGGGTCACCTCCTGCTTCTAGATCGAAAATTACAGGCCTATCAATATTTCATTACCTGGGAAAAGCAACGAGACAGAGATTACTGGCCCAGAGACCCCAAATTTTATTGACAACACCCCCAAAGGGATATTGGATAAGATTGGTTCAAGAAAGTGATATGTATTATATATCATTTGTTAAGAATTTTGTCCTTGAACTTAGAGAGAGAGAGAGAGAGAGAGAGAGAGAGAGAGAGAGCCTCCCATCAAAGCTTAAATATTGGACTCTTGAAAAGAAATTGGCCTTCGAAGGGGACATCCTGGAGAAAGATGTCAAGAAGAGCTTTGCTCTTCAATCCTCTCTCTCTCTCTCTCTCTCTCTCTCTCTCTCTCTCTCTCTCTCTCTCTCTCTCTCTCTCTCTCTCTCTCTCTCTCTCTCTCAGACACAGATGTTTCGTGGAACAAAATCGAGTTGATATTATCATTATCATTATTAACTTTCCACCATTATTAAGTTACAAAGAAGACATAGGAGATACTGAACATTCATATAAGGTTCAAACAACGACAATAATAACAGAGATAGAACAGAAATAACGGCCAAAACTGACGTTATTGTAAAAGAGAGAACACTCGATTGATCCTGGGATCAGGAATTTGTCAGAATTCCATTTAATTTTCATTTTTTATTTTATTTATTTTTTCGTATCATCGAGATTTGGTTTCAGAAACTCCAAGGGAATCGTTTCCTGTATCCATAGGCTTACGAGCCGGGGGTTCTAGGGGGCTGCGTCCCCCCCTAGAATTGGGCACAGACATATTTTTCGGGCAGAGTAGCCAATGTAGCATTGCTATTTATATATATATATATATATATATATATATATATATATATAATGGCTTGGAGTTCAGCCCGAAATAAAAAATCTAAATATATAATTATATATAATTCCATGCTACGAAGCTTTTGTAAATCAGTTTAAAATAATTTTAATATTTAAATAATATATATATCGAGTTTTAAATTAAAATTCCGTTCAATTATCGCAGCGTAGACTAATTTAAATTATATATATATATATATATATATATATATATATATATATATATATATATATATATATATATATTTATATAAGTAATAGAAATAATGTTTATAAAAATATTTTTAATACTATTTATAATAGTTCTAACTGATTGAAATCAAATACCCATATTTTGAGTGTGGTTGGAATTAGACATTAATATTAGAATTTGTTTCGAGAATTGTATATTAGAGAATCATTTATTGTAGACGTTACACAAATCCTGTTTATGAGAGAGAGAGAGAGAGAGAGAGAGAGAGAGAGAGAGAGAGAGAGAGAGAGAGAGAGAGAGAGAGAGAGATTCGAGTATGGTTAAAAAAATAAAAAAATCAATATCCATTCTTATAGATTTGCTCAAAAAGTACATTTTTAATTTAATAAATTGAGCTAAAAATGATTTATTGCTAATTATATTATAATTTTATTTAGACTTAATACTTATATATATAAATAAGTATTACGAACGCTTAAGTATAGCAGTACTACCAGACATAGTAAATCATCTCTCCCTTAATCAAAATCATAAGTATTTTAATCAGTAAGATACCTTAAATATCTAATAAAACATCATTAAATAATTATATACTAAACAATACCACAATATAAAAATAAATACACTAATATAGGCATAATTAAGTATAATAATTATGAAAAAATAATTGATAATTTTTATGGCGATGGATTTTCTGAAATAAGAATCTGGTCATACTGATCACCTTCTTCCCCAACCGGTCCAAAATGTCGCCGGATTTTGTGTCACATTTTCTACATTTTTCGTCACTTGTCCTGCTGTGATCGTGCTGTAAGTCATAGATAATAATTAATATAAATTATTTTAGTGATTCCATATCATATATACGTTTTAAATGGCTTCTAATCGCTTAAAAAAGGCCTAAAATACTTGCCGGCTTTCTAGTGGAGTACCTAAGGGTAATCACAGGTCTCTCTCAGATTGACTTTGTCTCATATTAATTAAAATAATTGCTTTATTTAATCCAATATGGCGGTTTTATTCCTTCAGGATGCTTCAGCCTTATCCTTTGCAGTTTTTTAAGGAAGATTTTGTTTGTTTAGTCAATCCTGAAGGACATAACCAACAGGATTAGTGTAGGATAGTAACCTAACCCACTATAGTATGGCCCATTAACATGAAAAAAAATAATAGCTTCTAGGACCCGTCATAAGGCTAGGCTAGCAGGAATCTAGGAATGTTAGCCCTACATTAGGCTAGTAGGAATCTGTTCCTGACTTAGGCCATTAGGAATCTGTGCCTAATAGACTTAACTCTGGAATATAGGAATCTGAGCTTATTAATACCAGGACTGACCCTAGGCAGTTAGCCTTACCTTAGGGTGATGATAATTTGGGCCTATTAGCCTAACCTTAGGGTAGTAGGAATCAGGGACTTTTACCCTTGAAGTAAAGCTAGTAACTGTCTGGGCTTAGCTTATTGATCTTGCCTCAGGCTAGTAGGAATCATGGCCTATTAGCCTAACCTTAGCTAGCAGGAATCTGGTTCTACTAACCTAGTAGGAATTGGGCCTATATATCTATGTAACTTATAGATCACTAATTGATTTGGCTTCGACTCTGAGGTAGTTAAGTTAGCTGCTTATCACTAATACTACTACTTGCGGTAGAACTACATAGTAGCTCCGCGCGGCCGACGGCGCTAAAACTTGACTTTTTTTACGGTTTTTTGGTTGCTAATTATGAATTTACCTTTCATTTTTGGCGCTCGAGTGTAATTAACCTGTAATTAACCCCTGGAGTCCATCCAACAAGGGGTTTCCATACGCGATCTTCACAAGACAGAGCACGGCTGCGTCTGTTTCGAACGGTTCATATCCCGTCCAGCAAGTGCAATAATTTGTTAACGTATGGGTACCCTCCCCGGGCCAGTACTAAACACGGCGAAGGGACGTTCCATTTGGCCGACACCAAACAGATGCACCTAAAAGTGTAAAAATAATCAGTTGAAAAGGTAAAAACGGGCGCGGAGCTAATGTATAGAATTACCCTACTTGCTGGTATACTTTTTAAAAAGGCACAAGGATTGCACTATCTAAGCTTCGGTTCCACATTAGGGATCTATAGGGGGTTAGCGCTTTTGTGTTTGAACACGTGTCAGCTTCCCATTTTATGTTTAAATTGTAATTTATTTTTATCTTCAAATAGTCTTTGTATTCTATCAACATATCAGATATAGACTTAGAAGACTATTTCCTTATCAGATTCGTCATTATCGTAGTTTTTTGTCAGGCTACCTTTAGAGAGCGATTTATGCTGATAAATCACTGATGAAGTGATAAACATATGTACATGTTAGCCTAGGCTAGAAATATTATGGGATGATTCTTTAGGATAGCCTGGCTGTAAGTGTAGGCTATACTCTGATGTGGTTGTTACTTTGCAGGTTTGTCCGATTGTGGGAAGGCCAGACCTATGAAGCATCTGATGAGCCGAGGCCTTCTGTTTATCATTATTTAAAGTATAATCGAGTTGTTGGATCTCTGTAAGACAGACGAGTGTTCAGGTAGGATTCACTGATTCAAAATTTTAAAAATTTTTAATCCACTAATTTTGACTTTTGGTTTTTCATTTTGTATTTTTTTTAACATACCAGAATAAAGTACAATTATTTTACTCCAAATTGACACCAGAATTATCATCATAATTTGATTAGTAAATTCACTGACATTAAATAAAAATTATTTTGAAGTACCACTGGCTCTGTGCAGACAGACTTAACGACTAAAAGGTTACCAGACCCCTAAGTGACGTTCCTAATCTCAAAAGCTTTGTCCCGAATGCGTTGCACGTAAATGAGAGGTTATGATTGGATCAAGGATAAGTTCAAGAGGCTGGACAGCTGTGTAGGATGGATTATGGACCCACCAACTTTCATTTCCGAAAGGAATACTGAATCGCATAATGTTTGAAATACCTGTTTACTCTGTGAGTTGTTAGATTTTCCCATTATAGGCACTTACAGCCCAAATCCCACCTGGTCCTGGGTCCCCGTAGAGGGAGATAAGGGTATGCAATCAGTGCACCTCACGTGGTGCACTGTAGGTAATACATAAAGGTTTTTTTTCCAGTAATTTCCTAATTAATTGCATTTTTCGTCACGAGTCAAAATCTTTTCCATTGGCGAGTTCTTAGCAGTTTATTTCCCAGCCATTTGACGCTGTTATCTAATAGCCACCGTCGTGTTTATAATGTGACCCTCTGCAATTTGTAATCTCTCTTGTACAGACGTTGCTCATTTTATATGAATTGAAACATATCTTTTTAAGATTGTCATTGTGTGGGTTTTACTAACTGTTGTACTGGTCAGTCTTAAAATGGTTCCCAAGCCCATACATTATATGTTTGTAAAACTGAATATTGTTCTTGCAGGAGTTCTTGTGGGAGACAGTCATTTCACAGTTGACGCCTGAGATGACCTGAAGATTTAGAGCGATTATGATTGTAGCAAAGAGTAAGTTTTTCTTTAATGTTTTTACAGGTACCTGAAGATTTACGCTTTGTAGATCAGTGAGGCCACTGTAATGGCTATAGTGTAAAGTCTCAACTTACTGATGTACTTATTCATTATCATCATTATTATTTGCGTGGTTACTAATTTAAATGTTGCATTTTAAAATAAATCTCTTAAATTGAAAGTTAGTGTAAAGTTCAGGTTAGTTTGGGTTAGGAGCCATTTTAAATTGCTGTTAGCTGGAGAATATTTAGAAAATATTCTGGGTTAGGCCATGATATAGGGTGGTTTTTTTACTTGACGGACTTTGTTCCTTATCGAAAAGGGGGACCCCCTTGCTAACTTGGTTTGCTCCGTAGCCTTTAAAATATGTCATCAAAATGCACACAATTTTCCAAAAATTTCTCCGGGGGACCCCTTACAGTGCCCCCCTACCACCAGCTGATAGGGCGCACTTCTCTTACCACCCCACCCATACCCTAAGTTCCAAACCTTTGCCCCCCCCCCTGATAAAAATCTGAAATGACTCCACTGCTACTGTAATATACATAGGTTACAAAACATGAGTGACGTATGGGACCCAGTCATGGCCAGTATTTTAAATTTGTTAGCTTGATTGCATAAATGATTTGAATAACTAAAAGTTTTGCATTTTCAACAGATGGTTAAGCCAGTTGAGAAGAGAATCGACCTTCGGCCAAATTCCATGTGGAGGTTGACCCGAAATTTCGAAGTTGCATCCTAAAATGTTTGGTAAGTATGGTTGCTGTTAAAATGAAAATGCCCTTATATATTGTCCATTGCAAGGTTATTGCATTGCATGTTATAACCTAAGGCATAGATTAGATTATACCTTGCTCCCAAGGGGGATTCTATGCCACTTTCTGAAGCAGCTTTCTGCAGGAGGGTACTCACTGGTCAGGCGAAACTATTTAGGATTATAATTGTATCCCATCCAAGCTGTCATTATATTGACAGTTCCGCTGGAATCTTCGGTAGTTTTCTCCCAGTTCCACTTCTAGATCTTTGTCTGTCATCTCATTTATTTCTGGATTTTTATCTTGCAGTCCATCTGCTCCAAACTTTGAAGTACTGAAAGCCCAAAGTACCCCAGTTTTTAGCTCAATACATATGACAGAATAGGTTGGTACAAACCAGATGATTGAGATGCCAGTTGGGAGGCTATGTGCTATGTATTCTGACCCACCAGAATTCCAGAAGTGGCCGGTAGCAGATAGTGATCGTTTGTATTTGAAGGTAGTCGAGACATGTTCTGTTTTTCAAGATGGTCCTTTGGGACCTATGTTTTGATTTGACACCAGGGACAAGTTTAGGGCCTTAGAGAGAAAAAACATTAAATACTACACCTGCTATACATATTTGTATTAATACGTACTTTGCATAACAGTGTGTGTGAGAGTATAACTTATTTACAGTAACCTTCCTAAATAAGTGAAAGTTCCTGTCAGGATGTGCTCAGGCACTTGTTCTGAGGTGTTTCAAAGAGGCTACATTGAGTACAAACATTACAGTACTTGTATACGAGGGCTCACCTTCATATTGTCCTCTTTGATTGGCAGACATCAGGTGTGCAGAGTTCAGGAGTAAATGGCCCCTGTTAGCAAAAAAGGTTTTACCCTTTACTAATCATGATGTGCTAGTTTGACTTGTTTGAAAGGTTTGGTGTCACCCTTAACAAAAGATAAAAGCTGAACGTGTTTGAATGATTTTCAGTTTTTGGAAAAGTTGCGATTACAGCTTAATGGTTGTACTGAAGTGTAAGGTGAAGTATTTTAATGAATTCAAAGTTTTTTGTCCTCTTTAACTTGGCACGTACATATTTCTTGCAGAAGTTCTTGAATAAATAATGGAAGCTCAAATTGGTCCCTGTTGTACATTTTGTTGACTGTAAACAGGTTTATGCTCATTGGTCATAATCAATGAACTTATTTTTTTAATTTGCAAATAGCCATTTAAAATTTTGGTGTGTCAATTCCTGAGCTCAGTGGCATCTCAAATAATTTTAGCTGTTAGGGGCTTGAATGTGTTTGAAGTGATTTTCATAAGGTTTGGATAATAGGGAATTACTCTAATGGTTTCTACTAAACTTGGAGAAGAAAAATATTCCCCAGTTTCATACACCCATTTTGATGTATAACTTCATCTTTCCAACTTCTGTGTCCTGGTCCTGTTGTTATAAATGATTCACACCTGTATGTCAATATAGCAACTCAATTGAGGATTGAAAAATATCACTTGTTTAAAGACCAAGTTTATTGTTAGTGTGAATGACAAATTCACTAGAAGTTTGTGTTGTTTTCTTTTAAGGGTCAATTTGAGTTTACCACCATCTTTGATAATACCGAACATAGGTGACATTATGCACCTTGAAACATTGAATTTTATTGCCCATAAACATTGCCTTGAAGGAAGGTGGTTAACTGTGATGTAGTATTGTAACCAATAGAAATGTCATGCCTTTGTTGGTTATTTCTCAGAGGAAAATCATGAGAAATATAATTTAAACTGAATGGAGAATAAAAGTACATATTGCTACCCTCCTTCTAGGGACAGTATACTCATTCATTTGATTAAAATTTTTGTATGCATTTATTTAGCTTGCTTTTTTGTCTGTTTGTGTGGGTCAAATCTTGTAACTCAGTTCCCTTCATCTGATGGACTTAAAATTTTGTATGCTTACTCAATCCCTGTGACAATACAACCTTACATGATCAGTAGGTCAGCAGTGACCTCTAGTTACGCTGCAGTGACCTCTCCCAGTATCTCAGGATTTGTATGAAAATCTTCGGTAAATAACTCTTCGGATTTGTCAAACCTTCTTTGGCTCGACAGGATATCAATTCCGTTAGCTACAGTCATAAATTGGTTACAGTTCCTGTCAAAACAAAAAAGTATAAAGTTAAAAAAAATATATATAAAAACAATATTTTAAGATGCTTTTTTCTTAAAATGCACAAAAAGGTGAAAAATAATTTTTTCAGACACCAGGATTTTAAAAAAAAAATTTGGATGTCAAACATGGAAAGAAATGCCACAAGAAATAGGAAAATATATTTCTTGTAAGAAAATCCTGTTGTCTCAAAAAATTACATTTCCCTTTTTTGTGAATATTAATAAAAGCATGTTTTGAAAATTATTTTTTTATATTTTTTTATTCCTTCATAGCTCCTTTTTGGGTTTATGTGAAGATGAAACAAAAGGTTTGTGTATTCTGAAAATGGCCATATTGGAAACCTTTTTAATAGTTTGTATAAGAGATGTTTTATATCCTGTTTCACATAAGTATATAAGAAACCTGTCATAAGTGGTTCTTATTCAATTTGGTATTTACAGAAAAGTAGAGTTCAGGTCAGAACACGAGCTGTTAAGCCGAGACTATTTTTTGCAATGGCTTCGTTTTATTGTATGAAAAAGTATCCGAATTATGACGTTGAATTTATACTTATTCCTTTCATTGCAGGTAACATGAAGTTTCCTTCTCACAACGACAGCCTGCAAGTTATACGGCTTTCGTTCTACGATTTTTCAAGTTGGATTCATTCTTCAACCTGCCAGTCACTTATGCCTGCAACAAAAACCTTGATTGAAAAAAGTCCTTTATAAGAGTATAGGTTTTAATTTGCTCTATCTTTTAGTGTTAAAGATTGCTTATAGGATGCCCACTCAGTCTCAAACAACATATAAACACTGTTCTCTTAATAGAGATTGGATTCTAAGCTTTCGAGAAAATCAGATGGTCGTTATTGTAGCAAAGTAAATGAACGAGCTCATTGAGTCACTATTCTGTAGACTTCCCTCAAGGATTTGTTCTTGAATAAGAAGGTAAAATTACAGAAGTTAGACAGCTATTTGAGAATAGACAAAAGGGAACCGATGAAGATCAGGTGCTGCATTTAGGGTCAACGGGACATCGAAGGGAATCATTAGAACCATGTATATTGCCCAGGGACCCAGGTTATACCTTCACCTTGGATCTAATCCAGCCCAGTCCTAAGATGGAAAGTTTGTTTATCTTATAAATGGTCACTTTGGAATCATTTCCAGGCTTGTATTTTACTCATCATCACATATTTTAAGTCAGGTTTTCCTCACATGAGGTTAGATACACAGAGTTTTCTCGTCTTATAATTTGTGCATTTTCATCTCGAACTCCCATGTGGTTCGTTCCATGCCTAGTTATGTTTGCTTTGATTCTCAGTCATCAACTTTCCTTTATTCATTTCCGTAACTTCCTCTCTGACTGTGATTTAATGGTGATGGCCTCAGTGCTGATCAGTGGTGGACACAGTTTTCTCAAATTCTTCTATCATCCACAACATTCACTCGAAGTTATTGCATGTTAATGAAATAACAGTGCTTGTTCAATGGGTCTTTCATGTCCTCGCCTAATGGCTGGTGTAGATACCCTGTTCAGTGCTTTTCCAAGATACACTCACATGTAACTTCTTTTCATTAACTTTGAATATCTACTACCTGTACTTTAGTACACTTTGTTTCAGCCGTCTTCCTCCTCTGTACGTACACATTATTGTAATGAGTTGCCTTAGCCCCTACATATATTCTGGTCCCATCTTTATAATACTTTTTTGAAAGTGCCTTATACCATTTCATCTTGTCTCCTACTTGTTCACATTTATATACTTTGAAGGTACTTTTTATGTATATTTATTGGTATTATTGCTTTTACGTCTGTGCCACTTAGGGTATGAAATATTTGCTCATTTTGAATAGGCCTGTATTTTCATGTAATCGTGTTCAGTTCCTTAATGGTAAATCTTTTAGGCGATTCATTTACACGTGAAGGATTCTCGTAACCTCGTGAGATACTTTCTGCATTGATCCCTCATTCATATCAGTATCTTACCCCTTCTCTTCCCATAACCTTTGCCGTCATCATCTTCTACCTATTGTTTGCCAGAATCTGAAGTCTCTTGTTTATGTCCCTCTCGAACCACATCCTTTATTGAAGGATGCAAGACGTTGTTCGGGTCTCAAGTTCCTGAATTTGGTTGGTTCTTAGCCAACAGTGGTGACTATAGTTTTTGATCTACCATAGGGGGGAATACCAGTTACAGTGTGATTTATTTTTAAAAAATTGTATATGTCCATTCTTGGCTATTTCTAAGGTACCCAAATGGGTTTTGTACATTGGCACTCAATTCTCCTTTGAAGAAACTAAAAGTAGGAACAATCTAATTGTAATGTTAGGTTGAAAATATTCTTCGAATAATTGTTTAATGTCAAGTTACGGGAACAAATTGTGGCAGATTTTTCATTTTTCAGTTACTCAGTTACAAGATTTTGAAAACCACAATTCAATAGAATTAAAATTTTCTATTAACATACCTTGCAGGCTAGGTGGTAATATGAGAATGTACCCTCAAGCAAGTTTGTGAGGGTCAAACAATGTCTTTTGGTCTTGTTAAATTACTGTACAGTATAATTGTAAAATACCTTAAATTATATTTTTGTCATGGACTATTTTAAATGTCTTCATTTGTAAAAGAGCATTTCTATATTACCTTGTCTCTTTTTGTGTAAGGAGTGAATTACAGCATTTTGGGATAGTTTAATCTTTACATTGTTGGCTCATGAGTACATTTTGCTAACATCAAAGAACATGAGAAGCAGTTTGTTAGTAATTACTGTTTTTAGAAGACTTGTTAACTGCCGAGAATGAATCAAGTATTTGAAAGTATTTTGTTCGAGATTTTAAGATTATTTCTTTGTACAGCGGGAAATTGTATAAAATTCTATCAAAATGTTTTCATTGTTTTGTATGAGGTGAGGTTTATTCAGAAGCCCATTAACTGAGCCTTATGTATTGTTTGACTTCATAGACACTATAATCCACTGTAGAAGGAAAAACTTTAGGTCCTTGTAGCTGGCTCCATGCATAAAGGGCCCCTCAGGGTTACTGATAATCATCTTGATAAACATTATTAATAATTGTTTGTCATCTCATTTGGTTAGAGGTTGGTAACGTAGTAGGCTTTTAGGCTCAGATGCTACAGCTACCATTGCTACCACCTACCAGCTTTCCTTATGGCAACCCGCTGGTTTCACCATCTCAGACATTTCCAACTTTTATGGCTTTTCAGTCAGCTAGACGAGACCCAACTTCCTTCTTCTCTGATAGCTTCTACCTGGACTAGACATTGTTTTTATATGTACCTAGATATATCTCACATGGGAAACCTGTGCTGCTTCTCTCTATTCCAGTCCCTATTGTCAAGATTCATTTTTCTCAAATTTTCCACCACACCAAACTCACTGGAGTCATTATAGTTATGCTCAAGAATTGGTGAATAAGATCCTTCCTGTCTCTCTCAGTGTGATTCTTCTGCTTTTGGGATCCAAAACCCAGGGTGACCATGTATCTGGTGTTCACCTTTCCAGGACAGGTAACCCCATTTTTATTATACATAAATTTATTGCCGTTACTCATTCCTGCTGTTTAAAAAATTGTCATCTTGCACCACACAATTACTCGTTCTTCAAGAATAGGAAAGCTGTTGCTATATGGTTCCTTTCTCTCTAACAGTGGAATGGAACCTTTTGGGGATATTGGCCTCTGAGAGTGTCCAGCCAAAGATCCTTTAGATCCTGGATCGAGCAACATTCTCCAGTTCTTCCTACGTTTCCAAGTTCAGTTTCCTTCTCAATGACAGTCACCACTTTCCTTGGACTTCGTGACATTCCCTCTGCCTTTTTCTGGCAGGAAACTTAGGCTAGGCAATGCCTAGTCCTTCGTTTGTCAGGTCTGTGATGGAATATCTGCATATCACTGTAGGATTCAGATCAGTTGTACTTCTTAGTAGTGAATTGGTAATCTGGAAGATCTATTAAACAGCAGGTTTTTGCTTTTACCAACTAGTATATTGCAGTTTCAGGAACTTGCATTATTCAAATCTGATCATTTAAGACAAACCAGCTTTTAATTATGAGGTTTTCATCCCAAAAATAACCACATTGAAGTAATATATATATCCTGTCTTCAAGTTAGCCTTATTTTGTTCCCCATATTTATATTCTGAATAACCTGCATGACCAAATCCTTCAATGTACATCAACAAAGAGCACATTCCACATTTATACTTTTATCAAGTATTGGAAACAAATCTTGCAGAGAAATTGTTTCTGCAACGTCAACATTCTCCGTCACTGGTCATGAAGTTTTAAGAATTTGTGATATTGTATGAAAGCTAATATGTTCTTCAAGAACAGACTCTTCAGGCCAGCCTTGGGAGAGTTGCGAATGTCAACTTGGGTTTTTGGCTGCAACCGCTCTTTCCTTTTACTGTACCTCCTTTCATATTCTATTTCTTCCATCTGAACTTCCAACCTCTTAACAACTGATTCATAGTGCAGTTGTGAGGTTTTCCTGTTAAACCATTCAGAACTTTTACTGTCAATTTGTTTCAGTTTGTTTCAATGCTGAATGACCCCATAGGTCCCAGTTCTTGCCCTTTGGCCTAAATTGTATATTCAATTCAAGTGGTCTGGTTAAACAATTAGTCTGATTTGTTAAAACTGTTTTATTGTTTTAGCAAAGTTCACTTCCAGATTATGAAAGTTTTTGTGGTTCCGTTTTGATACGATTTTTTTCGCTGACTGTTCTCTCGAGATGGACAACCTATAGAGATGTTACTTTGATTCCCCATGTCCAACAGCTTCTGCATCGTTTTATATCCCTTGTAACTTTCCTATCAGTAGTACATATTATTACTTACTTTTCGTGCATCACACCTTGACAAAGTTATCCACTTGTTTTGGCAGGGTTGTACTGTAGGCCAGTTTCTGGTCCTTTTTGCCCATGGAGCCTAATGTTTCTCTATGCATCTATATCTTAGGAGCTCTCTTGGTCTCTTTAGGTTTGTTTCACCTGGTTCGGGAAAAACTAGTGTCCATTTTTGTATACACAAACCCTTTACTTGTATCCTTCCACAAGTGGGTCCACCGTCACACAGTGAATGATTTGGCTAACCACGAGTGGCATTGTGGAATATGACTAACAAATTGAAACAACTTAAACATACTCTTGTTTTATGTTGGTCTTTATTGCAAAAATAATGCTACATTGATATAATACTACTCCATCTTCATATTGGTCACATTCATGTGAGAATAACCCACTTGACCTAATCCCTAAATGCAGTGAATGCGGATCGGTGCTTAAAATAAAACTAGTGATTGTACAACTTTCAACCAACACCTTATGTCTGTCGTATTGGAAACAAATCTTCGAAAGAAATTTGTCAAATCATTGACTTTTTCATTTGAACTAATTGTGATAATTAGTTCAGGTTTCTTACTTGCTTGGGCCAACCTACTAGACCCAATTGTTCCTTTCTCACATGCAGTGGGTTATGGTGTCTGGGACTAAACAAAACATGAATTAGGCTAAGTTAAGGGCAAGTATTGGGTTAGTATGGGAAAAGTAATTAATTTTTTTTTTATGGATCAGATGTAAAGGTTACATGGATTGTATAATATTACGAAGATTGTTAAAGAGATTGTAAATCTGTAAACTTGAAAGTTTATGTGGCTGGAGTTTTGGTCAGTAATGGATATGTAATATTTGATAGTTCTTTTAAATAAATGTGTCTTTTGTTTTTCATTGATAGGTAATATATCTCTCTCTCTCTCTCTCTCTCTCTCTCTCTCTGACTTCTCTCTCTCTCTCTCTGACTTCTCAAGTTGAATACAAGGTAACAGAAGGTTATTGCAGTTTTAGCACGAGCAACTTGCAAGCATCATTTCTTGTTAAGTTCATTGATCGTGTTCCTGAGTAGCCCTGAAGGGGCTTAGACCCCTCTCTTCATATATGGTTATAGCAACAGCAACTCTGTACCCTTAGGTCTTTGTCACTAAGGGAGGTTCTTATAAATTTCCTCGAATGATTGCCACCTTTGTTCCTTTTGTTCCTGGTTTCAGGAAGTAAAATTATAGTGGATATTCAACTGGATTGGTCTGTTTACTGAGCAATAGTCCATCTCATCTCGTGTGAAGAAGTCTTACGAGTAAGTTCAAGGGCTCCAGAAACCGTCTTGCTCTTGGAGACAAAATGTTACCCCAAGCTGGACCTCCCCAATTTGTCATTTGTGTCATTGGTGGATTTTAGGAGCCTGCCAAGGAAGACTCCTATTCACGTGGCCGTGGAGCTACCACTACATTATTTGCACTTTGCAAAGAATATTGGTCCACCTCTCTTGACCAGCTTCGGAGGTCGAGTCCACAAGTCTTGCGTCAGGTTTTGCCAAGGGGCTTATACCATCAACTGCTGTCTTGTTCTCTGAGTGTCCTAATGTCTGACCTTTCAGTATTTTTGAGGTAGATATAAATTCACAAGTAGATACTTTGTCCAGTCTAAATCCACCAATGGTGTTTATTCCTACAAAACCAGAACTTGTGAGCCATACCTTGGCAAAAATTCTCTTCAGTCAAATCTTTAAATCCATTTGTTGGCTAAGCTGGTTCTAGCTTGCCCTAGTGGACGTCTTTATAGCCTAAATTTTATGACGTTTCATTTGTTCAATTGGGGTGCCTCATCTTCATGTCTAGTGTCCTAATACGGGCTTTGAGTCCTTGCTTCCCACTCTGCTGATTGCAATGGGATTGTTTGAATGGCTGTGCCAACACCAATTTGAGTGATTTTAAAGTATTCCCTTTGGTGCCAAAATTTTCATTTTAAAATGCCCTTAGTAGGCCCTAACCTAGGTAAAACTCCTGTATGACAGGTTAAAATTCACCTGTAATCACCTCTTTAATACTTTTTTTAATGTCTATCAACTAATAGACATTTCTCAATCTTGCTGATTTGCTCTTGAAATTTTTTGTTGCTTTTGTATACCCTGAGGTCATTTGGGTATCAGAAATTGATTTGCATTGTTGCCTCTCTAGAAAACAGGTTTTAATGTTCATAACATAAAACAAGCCAATAAAAAGGTCCATTAAAAAAATCCAATCTTAAAAAAAGTAATGGGTCCAAAATGAAAAAAAATTGCCTAAAAAATGCCCTTGACGAAACGGCTTATTTATTAAAAATAATTTTGAACCGAAATGGGCTACGGTTTGATAGGCCCAGTTAAAAGTAAACCCCCGAAACCGGTGGACCTAGTAAGGAATTCTATGAAAAATATCCATTGTAAAGGAAGCCATTGAACGACCCCGATTAGTGGTAATGAATTTGAAAAATATGAAAAGGTTTTTACGTCATCGATGCAGTTCGATTTTAAATTAGATGACGTCATTACAAAAGAAATTAGAAAAAAAAATAAGATTCTGACTTGTCGATGACAATGACGTCACAAACGCGTCTCGATAAGCTAATGACGTCATAAATGAGGCGTGTAGTTTTCCAGATGACGTCATGAACTTTTGGAAAAATCACCAAGGTTAAATGACTGACTATATACTTAAAAGGGCAAATTTAATGACGCAAATTACGTCATTAACTGATTATAGCAGCCATGTTTGAAAAGTCCAATGTAACCCCATGTCGAAACCACGTAATTAGCAATGTACAATCTAAGAAATAAAAACCATTATCGTATCCTGACATTTTTATTTAAAACCAATAAATTTACAAATTAAATATCCTTTTTTTACTCCTTGGAGCCAACACTGCAATACCTCGACGAGGCAGCGCCCTCAGCTAGAGGTAATTATAACCAGCCATCAGCTTTTAGAACCCGACTCGATCTAAGCTGACAGCTGATTACCTTAGGGAACCCCCTTACGTACCTAAGCTTTCCAATTCCCGTTTCCTCTAAACGCTAAAGAAAGCCGACTCTTTCTAACGTAAAAGGGGGACTTATTACGTAAGGGAAGTCCATAAAGGGGGAAGGATAAGGTTATATAAACCACTACAAACCTCTGATGACGTCATTCGCATCTGATGACGTCATTTGACGTAACTGAATCACGTAGCTTAAAGAGTTATAAGCTGATAATGGCGTCTTACGAAACGCGGCGTGAAATTCCCATATTTCGTTAAACCAGAATTCCGTCGTAAGAGAAAACGGGACCAAAAAACCGTTGTTTATCTACGAATGACGTCACGAAAAGTTAGTCCTCTTATAGAAAACGGGTCTTGCTACGTCGTAGAAAATGGGAAATTAAGCCAAAGGAGACGTAGACTAAGCTAAATATATTCACGGACGTTAGTTCCTCTAGATATTGACTTTGCATCTGACGTAACTCTTGGTTTTTGAGCTTAAATGGATAATTTATTTATGGATATTAATAGATTGGGATATTTTGCTTTATTTCCAGTGATATTTATACGAAAACTGACTCTTTTCTCAATATGGAGCTGACTAAAATAGCTTCAGGTTCTAACCATCTAGGCCTATTCCCTTGACATATCCCATCATTTTGCCGCCAATTTAACATCAAAACGTTATTATTGATGACAAAATCGAACACTGGTCATGTTTATAAACATAAGAAGACTTCAATTTTGTATAGAACACTGGCTAATTGATGTAAATTTCAATAGTAAAATGCTATAATATGTCAGAAACTGTTGCTGTTAAACCTTTCAAGTTTGGACACAAAAATTCTGAATTACTTCCTAAATTTAATGCCCTAATTTAAGATTATTACTTTTTAAAAGTTAATAAAATTAATTTTGTGGTATTTAACTGCAGATTACTGACCAAATTATTATCCACAATATTTAATTATCAGATTTAAATATTCATCTACATTCTTTCAATAAATAAACTTACGAACAAAATTCAATTAACTTTATTCCATTCAAAACTACAAGTCATCCTCCGGTCTCTGTTACAACAAAAGCAATCGATTACACCGAGACGCACACAGTCCCCCCAAAAGCAGACAAGCGAGCCAAATGCCTTCGGCGGAACAAGCGCGCCTTGCGGCAACCCCCCCTTCCCCCAAAAAAGCCACCAATTCATCCTGTAGGCCTAAAGGACACCATTCAATGTAAGTGATTGAGTCGGGTAAATGGTCGGAGACGTGCAAAGCTACTGTCCCCCCTGCCCCGAATTCTTCCTCCCCCAGCAGGACAGGAGGTCGGACTAACGTCAGCCTTCGCCGTACACGTGGACCACCGGGCCAGTTTGGGTTCCGTGCGATAACGCCTTACAGAGTCATTCCATTGTCAGGTAATTTAGGTAGGAATGTCCGGCACCTGATTGGAACATTCGTTTTGGTGGTTTGAAGTTTGGGCGTTACCTCAAATTTTTCGGTTTCGGGTTTCTAAGAGATTACGAATCTGACATTTTAGTTTTGCTCATTTAAACAGGGTTGCATGACTAACAATTGCTTTTTCATATTCCTCATCAATTACAAGACGATACAAATGGAGATTTTACATTCAACACAGACAAGTCTATGAAAACTGCAGTTTCAAATTAGCCACCTAAACAGCCCTTCAAAATAAAAACTGCCATTTTGTGTCACTCACAAGAACATTACTAGACCAGGAAAACTGCCACTTTCATGTACCTCACTTGAACAGGGCTACAAATACACTAAAACTGCAACTCTGTATCAACCATTAGGACAGGACTATCTCCGTCAAGTTCAAGAACTTCCTGAAAAGTTTATAGCTTTTCAGACATTAAGAACCGAACTTCGGTTTTTGCCTTTCAAAAGCTAAATAGTACCACGCTGCTGACTAACCTCATGTTTCTCATAACTTCAAGCCACTGTTTCTTGGTCAGCATTTAAGAGATGAGCTGACTTTTTATCTCATTTTTCTAAGAACAATAACCTACATAAAAAAAGCTTTCTAATGGAATAACTCTTAGGCATCGAGCTCTCTCAAACTGACAATTTTTGGGCACAAATTTCATCTAGACTCTCATACCATTTGGGTACAAATTTCTTGCAGACTGACAAAGTATTTGGGTACAAACTCCCAAAGTGACACATCCTGGGCACAATCATACACAGTGACAAATATTGTGGGCACAAAACTCTTCAAAACTGACACTTTAGGTAGAAAACTCTCCTAATCTGACACACACTGGATGTAGGAACTCCAACCTGGCACACTTTTGGTACAAAATGTTATCAGACTAACACACTTTTTAAGGTACCAATCGAACTGATATTATTCAGGCCACAAACTCCCATCCTTTCTTGGCGAAATACTCTTCAAATGAACAAACTTTGTGGTCTTAAACTAGCAAAACTTTAGGGGCCACCAAACTAACAGATTTCCTAAGCAAAAACTTTTAAGGTAAACAAAAAACGAGGACTGATCCATTAAATTAACAAGGCTCAGAAACACCTCTCCCAATTCACTTGGAAATATGGCTCAAGACAATGTCACTTTCCAGGTAAAACTCTCTCCTAAACTTAACCAACTGAACAAAAAAACTTTTTGGTGAGAACTCCTGAACACAAACACACTTTCCTGAAAAAGAAAACTCCCAAACCAAAGTACTTTCTGGACAAAACTTTCCAGGACTTTCAAGGCAAAAACTCATGAACTAACAGGATTTTTCAGCAAAAACTTCAAGCTTTAAATAGAAAAATTGCGTGAATCAAATATCACACTAACTGTAACTGACTTTGGAGCAAAAACAAAAAACTTAACAGAATTTCTTGCCAAAGGAAAATGCCGGACTTTCATTAAAAGCTCACAAATTTAGACACCTTGAGTGCTCATAAAATCACAAACACTGTTGGTAAACTCCAAATCAATGGATCTGAAACAATCTTACAATCCTTTAGCAAGAAACTCAAACAACAGACTTTTAACCCACAAAACTACAAATAAACAAGACACTTCAAAATTCCAAGGTAAAAAGCAAAAAACTTCCACTGTGTTAAAAAAATCTTCTCTCAAAACTTTGTACACACCAAAGAAACTTGCAGATATGTTTCTAAACAAAAAAAAACCTCTTCTGGATCAACACCCTTTGTACATATATTTCAAACTCCTGAACACATACACAACTTTCTTGAAAAAAAAAACTCCCAAACCTAAGTACTTTTGGTGACAAAATACTTTCATCAAAACTGATATTATTCAGACGCAGACTTTCAAGACAAAAACTCTTAAAACGATGAACTAAATCAACAAACTTTTTTCAGATTTCCTAAGCAAAAACTTCTCACTTTTAATAGAAAACAAACAGCTGTTCCTTATAAAAAAAAAACGAGGAAAATGCCCCATGAAATTAACAAGCTCTCTACACAAACACCTCTCCCAATCTGAAACACTTCCTAGGAAATATGGCTCAAGGCAAAGTGTCACTTTCCAGGTAAAACTCTCTCCTAAACTTCCCACACTTTCTAAAAAAAAACCTCTTCTGGATCAACACCCTTTGTACACATGAGAACTCCTGAACACAAACACACTTTCCTGAAAAAAGAAAAAGTACTTTCTGGACAAACTAAATTTGCAGACTTTCAAGACAAAAACTTCTGCAGACTTTCAAGACGAAAAACTCATGAACTAACAGGATTTTTCAGCATAAAACTTACAAGCTACAAGAAAAATGAAGACAAAATTGCGTGAATGGTCTTTCAAATATCACACATGCACTAACTATAAAAACTTACTGACTTTTGGAGCAAAAACACACATAAACAGACTTCCTGTGCAAAACTTAAGAATTTCTTGCCAAAGACTTTTCTTGGCAAAAGCTCACAAATTTAGACACCTTGAGTGCACAAGCATAAAATCTAGCAAGCATTCTGTTGGTAAACTTGCAACAAATCAATGGAATTCCTGAAGGCATAAGCAATCTTACAATCCTTTAGCAAGAGCAACTCAAACAACAGACTTTTTAACCCACAAAACTACAAATAAACAAGACATTTCAAAATGGCAAAGATATAAAAAGCAAAGAATTTCTGAAGGAACAAACTTCCACTGTGTTAAAAAATGTATCACAGTTTAAGAGATATTATAAAAGTGATTCTCTCACATAACAAACTTCTTGTACACAGTGTCTCAACATCAAACTTTCTGACTGTAAAATGTCATTAAGAAACTTGCAGATATGCCCAAATATCATGAAATGTACCACGGACCAGCAAACTTTCAAAGTCCAGGACTATCATAAACTTCCAAGCTTCCAAAATCAAAATATAGTTGAAAGAACACAGACTTTCTGAGTCACAGCTGATCATATAGAAACGCTTTTCAAATCCCAGGCATCATTCAGACATCAACCGACATATTCTGGACAGTAAACTTTACTGATGTTGCAGATGATTGATGAATTCTATCACCAAGCACTAACAAGGCAACCCTAAATCATCACCTGGAGCCCAGATTACCTTCAAGAATGGCACGGAAGTTGAATCTCAAAATGGATATCACAAAATGTCACTATGTTAATCTCAGCTGTTAGAAACTCTGGCAGAACAACCAAAACACCACTGGCATGAATTGATGTCTGAAAGTCAAATTACACTGTCAACTAATTTGCATATGAAACTACACTGTCATCAAGTGATTTCAGAATACACAATCCTGTTATCAATAAATTGCTTGACAACAAACCCACTGTCATCTATAAATTGCTTGACACCAAACCCACTGTCATCTATAAATTGCTTGACACCAAACCCACTGTCATCTATAAATTGCTTGACACTAAACCCACTGTCATCTATAAATTGCTTGACACTAAACCCACTGTCATCTATGAATTGCTTGACACCAAACCCACTGTCATCTATGAATTGCTTGACACCAACCCTATCCATAAATTGTTGACATCAAACCCACTGTCATAAATTGCTTGACACCAAACCCACTGTCATCTATAAATTGCTTGATACCAACCCCACTGTCATCTATGAATTGCTTGACACCAAACCTACTGTCATCAATAAATTGCTTGACACCAAACCCACTGTCATCTATAAATTGCTTGACACCAACCCACTGTCATCTATACATTGCTTGACACCAAACCTACTGTCCTCTATAAACCACAGCACATAAAAACCAGTGTCACAACCTAACATAAGAACATAAAATCCACTGAGGACCAGACTCTAACAAACACCCACTTAACCAACTGCCAATCACAGCAACGACAAACTCATTCTTTCCGAACTACATAATCCATCATCATGAACCAAATTTTTCCTGTGGTCCATATCTAGACCATCATGAAGGCACATTATAGATATCCCATGCATACTGAATAAAAATCCCATCAGTCTATGACACAAAAAAACATTGACTATAACCTCTCACTAGAACCTCCTAATTCCAGAATATTATTACTAAGTTTAATTATATCAAATATTAATCTTTAATTTCTCTCATTCTAACTCATAAAACCACCGTCATACAACGAAATCCTTAAACCTCAACTAGGATAGATTCAGTATAATTTTTGAAATATTCAACAAAAAGTATTAAAACTTCAATATTCATAAAATTCATCCTGAAGATCTGGAATTAAGGTGCAAATCATCTTAAAAAAATATTGCAGTCTTGAATTTTAATTGCCATTTGTCATGTAAAACTTGAGAAATGAAAAAATACCAGTTTGGAATCTAAATCACAAAATGATAATAAACCAAGTCTGAGTCATACTGAAGTTTAATGCTACCATGTGTCAAATCGAAAACAGTATAACACAATTAAAACCACAGTACATTGAAGGCTGATAAAGTACAAGTCTGAAATCACAGGTGGTGCTAAGTTTTTCAGGTAACCATTTTACCAATTTTGTTAGCAAGAAAAGAGCAGCAAATTCCTCAACTCCACAAACCATCATAAAGTGAAGTAAAATCTCCACAATTTGCCTTCAATATCTCAGTACCTTCAAAAAAGGGGCAGCTAACTTATCACCAGCTTCCATTTTTTGACAAAATAGAAATCACACACTTCATAATTCGAATTCCCTCAAAATTATTTCCCTAACCCCACTGAAAGTACAGTTCTCAGAATCAGTTAATTTTTTGTCCATTCTACGACAACCATCTATCAAAATTCTTTTAAGTTTCAGATTCAAACCAGCTTCTGCCTAATTACTGACGATGTTCTAAATCTGCAAGGCTTCTCACACATTCTCTAAAAAGGCCACTGCGGTATCTATCCCTCCTTTATGTCAGGTACACGAATAAAGTGTAAAGCCCGGGATGAGAAGGCGTTTGAGCCGCCAGCTGGTACCCCCTTTTGGAACAACGGCATGTGTCTGACGTGTGATCAAAAGTATTGTCGTTTACATGACCAAGAGGATAACTTTAAACTTTCTAGATGACCTAATGCGCTCGATTTATACTTTTTAAGATATCTGAGGACGTAAATTATATGCTGTACTTAACTTTAATTTTGTAAAACAGTTTCATGCAAACTACTGTAAGAGAAGATCAGCAAGCAATAAAGTTACTCAAATCCATTAAAAAAGAATGATAAATTCTGCCCCAAAAAAATATGGTGTCAAATGTCAGTAAATTATGCTAAACAAGTTTAAAACCTTCCATACTGAACCTGGCCAAGAAAAAGTATCTTAAACTACAGAATCTAATAATTAACTTCTAAGTAAAAAGTGGCAAGTACAAAAATGTCCAATAAATGACAACATTTTTCTTGAAAAATTAAAAGAATTGTAAATTATCTATACCAGTATCTTTACAACTAACTATACCAAGTCATTTTAGCCAGTTCTCCATAGTGAAAATATGCCAGTCATATAAAAATCTCTGAAAGCAAATCTGAATAACCCTATCTACAAATATTAACAAGTAAATTATTCCACAGAGCTCCAAGGTAAGACTTTGATCAGCTACAAAGCCAATTGTTACAAAAACTAACACACTCATAAATATATACAGCATTACATGCATCCTTTGATTACAATTTCTCATTTTCTACATGATTAAATGCAAGACAAGTTCTATAACAAGACGTATAAGAAAATCCCATATGATATCACAATGAAAACATCATGGATTTTCTCGTCATTCATAGACAAAATCAATGAGATTTTTTGGCTGCTATAACTCCGTCTGATACAAAATTCTGGTAGCAACAACTCTAAAGGATCAAGACGCCAGATCGTAAGACACATATCAAGCATTTAAGTACGAAATTCAGTCACAAGAATGGACTTAAGGCTTGTCTCGGTTGTAACCTTACCACAACCCCCTTAGACTCCCTCTACATAACAAGTTTCCTTTACATTTGAAAAGACCCGACATCCTTCAACATATCACAGAAAACACGAATACATCTATTAAGCACAAGGAAAGTACGTTAAGGGATTTTCCCATTGGCAAGCAGCTGTCAGCTTAGAAAACAGCTCATGTCAGCTTCAAAGCGGATAACTGGTTATAATACCTCCAGCTGAGGACACTCCCTCCTCAGGGCATTACAATGTTGGCTCCAAGGAGTCCTTTATTTCAAGTTTTGTCAACAGTTTTTCATGTTTTTGTATTTACACAATGTACATACATAGAGAACTTCTGTACTTCATCTAATGTCGCTGAATAAGACGCAATAATTAATAGTTTTCTTTAAACTTTCAAGGTTTATAGATTAATGGGTAAAGACACTCCTCTAGTTCTCACTCCGCCTTGAGAATTAAAAACAAAAAGTGCCTTTCTTTAAAATTAAGATCAAAATCACAGTTTAAAACATGGCACAAAACATGAAATAATCAGAAATTGTGACAAACAAATTGAGAATCCACTTGAATCTCTTTACAACCCATAATTTACTAAAATTTCATGCCTTGACAACCTTAGATAAAAATAAGTTAAGAGATATGACTATCAGAAAGTATGACTATCATTAGTTATTATTATTATTTCAGCAGATGAAACCTATTCACACGGAACAAGATGACACTGACTTGGAATTCAAGTTTCCAAAGAAAGTTGGTTTCAACCTCCCACCGCAGACCCCACACTAAAGCAATAACTGATTATGATACAGAACCAGTGATTTCATCGCCCCGGGGCAGACGCGAACCTGCGACATCCGAGTGGCATGCCACGACACTAACCACTACACCAGGGGACCAGCTAAATGTTGGAATGAAACGACAAAGACCCCTCCAGTTAGTATGAAAAGGCTTCAGCAATGTAATGCAGGGTGTTTCAGTGTGTTAACTACGACAGAATCTTCAAAAGAGTGGACTGTTCTTACTAATTGGAAGATGAGAAGACACTTCTACATTGCTACAAGTATTCAGTACTGTAGCTTCCATGGTATGCTGTAGATATACAAAGTGTTTTATACTCTAAAGTACAGTAGCCTAAATAAATGCCGCTGAATGAACAGTGCATGTTTAAAAATTCACAAATAAAATCCAGCTGGAATGGATGGGGTGAGATGGTTCCAGAAGCTGAAACAACTTCCAGGCTATTCATAATAACTCAGAAAAACCTCTAAATCGTTGTTTCTACGACTAAACAACACTGCAAAGAATTACAACTAGTTCAGGTTAATGCAGACTTCGGCCAAATTGGACAACCTGTACAGCTCTTTGTCCACAGATTGGAAACTTCAAAACTCAGACAGTAATTGCTATATGGTACAACCAGGGAGTGACTAGATGCTGTTACAAGTCTACAGAATTGATTTTAGGCCCATTACAGTTTAACTAAATTTCATTCTTGCTCTGTTGTGCCATGCGTCTATTAAAATGACCCTAGTCGACTTTCAGAGCTGTGTAAAGTTACGAGACTTTGTGAGAACTGAGGTAGAAGCTGAAGTACAGAAATTCTCGTACAATATCAGTTTACGTTTGGGATTACAACAGCTTTGACATTATTTCACATTTTAGAATTGAGTTTTTAACAATTACAGTTAAATGAATTTGGACTTGATCACATTACAGAAATTCAGTAAGACTTACGAAACATGTTGACAATCCAAAAAAATGTTATTTACACTTAAATCACAAAAGATATTTCTGAAGACACTGCGGCACTGGGAATTCTAAAACTGACAACTTCTCAAGTCATCAGCGTTTGAAAAGGCAAAAAATCTAAAAGATATCTTTAACAAAATACAAATAAAAAAACTGAATGAAATTACATTGCTTGTATGTCAAGATAAAACCTTTCCATTAAAATGTCACTTTTGATAACTATTTGAAATCTCACTAGTTCCCCAAAAGGACCTATGCTGTGCTTGAAATGGCTCCACACAAATCATTCTTAGGGTGACTAAATAAATGATATTCCCTTTGCTTGAAATCAGTTCCCTTATCTCTTCCCACTTTGCTGTTCAACTTCTTCAACCTAACCTTAGTTTATTTACACCTTCCATGGGAAATCAATCTTCTTTGGGAACTTACAAGTCAAAAAATACATGTGACTGGCATAATAATAGCCATTAATTACACAGCCACTCTCCTAACAGCTAAGAAATGAATTTCACATCTGCAACAAAAGCCTCGAAAATACAGTTATCAAGATTAACTTGAATCCTTCAAGAAAATGCACTTGTTATTGTAAGGTTAAGATGAATAAATCTTTCTTGTAATTCAGAATGCTTACTAATTCACATATCAAATATTTCCTAGTCAAATTTCTTCTAAAAGAGCATTTTTGAGTTAACTTACATACTCAAGATACCACAGTTAACACCCAAACTGCCCTCAAAGCAGTATTTTGAATTCGAGTTTACTTAATGTCTTTCAGGTAATACATTCAATTTGAGCAATAATCAATTAATTTACCTAGGATGTTACTGTCAGTGAGATTGGATTCCTCTTTACCTAACACTTTGTATATGAGTTTACTTATCAAATAATCTGACCTATAAAACTATGGCTAACCATACCAGACTACTTTTGAAGTAGAACTTCTAATCTGGGCCCTTCCCAGGAAGCAGTGTCTTGAAATATGGAGAGATGCCATAATAATAATGCTCTTGATAAGATACACAACAGTTCTTGAAACACGGACTCTTAATTTTTGTTTAATGATTAGCAAGAAGCAATATTTGCATGGCAACTCTCGTACAAACTCAAGAGTGTGTCGTCTTAGTACAAGTATATAAAAACCTGAATTTTTTCAGCAGAGTGAGATAAAAAATAGGCTAAATTTACTTGTATGTAACTATTTCAGAATGTAATATTATTCCTGTACACTGAGACCTAGAAGCTATTAAGAACTGAGTTCTACAGGAACTCTGATATAACTGAATCACTCCAACAAACAATGGATTGAGGCTATGTGGAGTATACCTAAAACATCAACACTAGGTCCCTCCTATGATGGAGGCTAGTTGAACCAGCTATCAAAACTTATAGGGAAAAACTATTATGAATCATTTGTACTTTAGCTGAAAACATTAGCTATTCCACAAAGGTTAATACCTCCCAAGTTTCACGCCACAAAACTATCCCTAAGTATACTGACTACCACACGAAAGAAATTCCATGAAATCAATCATACCTATTCTCTTTAACTAATGAATTACTTTCTGAATGAATCATATATGGACTTTAGGGAAATGACAGATAATTGGAATAGCCTATTACAAATCTTACGAGGCCTTAGGTGTATAAAATCTCTGTACCCAGATGCATAAGCACTGAACAATGACCTATGTATAGTGCACATCAATAGTAACATATGTAGGTGAATATGTATTTAAAAATAACAAATATTTACCTGAAAAGTGATACTAAGTTCACAAAAAAAAAAAAACTATCTTTAAACATACTAGACTGCAAGATATGATACAAAATTGTCAACTGAACTACTTTATACTTGATAGTAAAGAAGAAAAATTAAAGAATAAAATAAACTATTTACCCTAAAATACACTGAACTCACAGCTGATATTAAAGTGAATAAGAAATCCTAGTAAAAAAAAAAGTGTCCCTTCAAACATACTGAGCTATAAATGAACCTATATCAAAATCTATAAGACTAAGTAAATGCTTAATTAGTAATATTAAACTGATATGAGTTATTAATGAACCATGCATCCTGAATAATAGTGAGCTAATTATAGTTCCTACTTGGGAATTACAAAGAGCAAAGCTGAATTCGACTCAACTTCGAGCAACCGGCACTCTCACGACCCTGATAGTTGAACGCTTGCACAATACTAATGGCCACTCTCATCATAATTTTAATAGCTAATGAAGGTAAGATTATGATGCCTCAGTGCTATCAAGAATGACTCTTTCAAACATTTGAAAGGGACCACTTTTCTAATACATTTGTATCATGAACAACAAATGACTTGCTTGATGAATAATATTGTTGCTATCTCTTGAACCGAATGCTCTTCTTTAACAGCTAATTCTTGTAGCGTCCTGAGGAGATGGAGAAGAAATTAGTAACACGTCAAACTGTGATCTAATGGCTTACAAGGTATTATAATATGTACTATCTATCATAGCCTGGTTCCAAGCATCCTATACCCAGGATGGGAGAGGCTATTTTAGAAGCGTGTTGAATCTTCTTGGTATTTCATCAAAGTAATCTTACTTGAATTTTATTTAAGTACAGCCAGAGAAAACAATAAAGTAATTACAAATTAGATTACACTGCAAAATTTCACGACAAAAAGCTGATAAAGTTTCACTGAGAAATTACAATAAACAGGTCCACATCTGAACTGAATATTGCTGTAATTATAATTATTATTGCTGATTGGGGTTAATTACAACCTGTGAATGAAAATTCAATAGTTTGACACCTGTAAAATTTTAGCAACCTCTCTGTTTTCCTGAATCCTCCAAGTATTCCCACAGTTAACTCAATGGTAGTCTAATAACAATGTACACCCCACTCATTATTCAGTACAAAAGCCCTTCTTATTAGTAGTAGTCTAAAATGTGCAAATGGATCTCTCCTAGATAGCGACCCCCAACGGCTTTTGGGGGTCGTTATCTAGGACTAATACCTCTTGGGGGTCATTATCTTTATGATATTTACAGTCTTTTGTTTACGTTTTTACTGTAATCCCCAACAGGCTTTTACTAAACACTCTGGAGGTCAGTGCCTGGGAAAGATCTGCGCAAATGGGTAGCATAGCGAAAGCACTATAGAGGAGTTATAATGTAGGTCTTAATGTTAATTTAGTAAAAATGTCTTTCACATTACAATCGGTTTAAAAACTACGCAGTCCTGACTGCGCATCAAAGAAAATACAAAATAATGCAGGCCAATCTGTAATTCTGGTATGAATATCCTGGGCATTGAATATTTTCTAGCACTAACGCAGACTTATTTAATTTAGTTAAATGCAGCTAAATACGTGGTAAGAGGGCAGTTAATGGATTACAATCTCAGAACAAAACTCTCTAACAAAGCCCCACTCAGCAGAAAAGTTAAGGTTCAGGTGAACAAAAGTAGAACCATCCTTGGAGACACTACTTACTACGTTACGCAAGAAGCATTTAGCTAACCACCCGTGCTGGAGAAACTTGAGACTGGAAAGACCCAGTTTTAATTTTTGTGGAGAAGAAAGGTTACAGTTAACACGAAGAGTTTTTTCCCAAGACCTGTGGGTTTAATTTTCCAAGGCAGACCAATTATCCCCTCAAAATATCTTATTACTAATCACACTATAGTCTTTAATGTGAACCTAACCTATAGTTACTTGGCATTTGTGAACTTTTACATACAAAACTTGATCTTAGATTTTAATGATGCAAATATGGTCCAAAAGACATTGAGTTGTGATAGCCCATCATCTAGTTTCAAGTTTGAGTTCACACATGAATTTCTATAAATCAAGGTATTTTCTCACAATTCAGAGTACACATTGGGAAGCTTTCAATTTTGAAAATACCCATGAGTCTATGAGCTTGCAATCAGCTTTGTGTCAAGCTACCTGGGCTGCCCTGTGGGTATTCCCACATTATCGTTTTGCCCGCTGGAGTTTAAACAGATATCGAAACAATTGAAGCCACACAGATTCAACGAGATATACTATACGTTAATTTTAAATCTCAGTTTCATTATATGAAAGCTGGCACAGATTCTCACGTAATTAACCAATGACTGTTGTAACTACAAAAGTGGACAATGATTGTGCACCAATCTGACATTAGTACAAACTTTTATTGAAGATATGTTGGTGCAAAAATAGGCTGTTATCTCTGAAATTATAATTACTTTAATCTAAATGATGCACCATAAAAACACTGTAGTTCATTCAATATTAAATTCTACATACAAAACTCAGTCATACAATAAAGTTTTAAAAACCAACCTCTAATCACACTGCATCTGAAAATGAATCAAATACCTAAGAAAACTGCAGCAAGAATATCCTAAATAATTTCAAGACACAACAGAACTTCCAATTCTTGTTTTGTAAACCAAATTCTCCTTTACAAAGCTCCACCAAGTTACCAGGATTTTTAATTACAAACTCCTCCCTTGCTCAGTTTCCCAGGACAATGCTTTCTATATTTTATGCAAGCCAGTGACTTTTCTATTAATATTGTCCCTAAAATTTAACCAATCCACTCTACTTTGTTCTCTGACCTACTATACAACAACCTGTTTCAATTTTTAATCAGCATTCAAAGCATTAGATTCTACTTTCCACAAATCAAAGTCAGTATTTGAGGGTCTTGCACTGAACTTAAAATTTAGTAGGACAGCTTTAGTTTCATCAACGTCTTACCTTTACTTAGACGACAGACAACTCTTGACTCACTCAAGTATAAGATGCGCAGAGCTCCTCACCCTTTGAATCCTCGTACTGACTGTAGTTTACCAAGATAATCCTCCTGAAAGTACCAAACTTAAATCAGATCCTGGTAAGAAATCCTTGTACATGTCCTCAGCAGTTAAGCGTTATTTTAAAATCTTACTGGAAAAATGAAGCTCATTAGCAAGATGAATCAACAAAGATTCAAATATCAGCATCACTACCTAACTGACTCGCCTTCAAAGCACCTCCATCATTGCTCATAAAATCAGTTTATATTTGAAAGACGTACAGCCTAATGAATCATTTTCCTTCCAAGTTCTACGCACATTACCGTAGTGAAGTTAGTCCAGCATTTTCCAGCAGACAACAAAACTGCAAGTTTAAAAGTTTCCCAAAAATGAAGCAGTTTCTGGTCCTACGTAGCCACCCTGGCATTATTCAGACAGCTATGGTAATAGGTAAAGTAGTCTACAGTGCTGTATAAATGAACTTCATAACCGTATCAGCATTGCTTTCAAGGCTACATGATGCAAAAGGCCTCGCATTACACTACTCCTATCTCAATTTAAAAAAAAATAAATATTTCTGCATACGTATTAACCTTTCAGCTATTGTTAGATTTGAGCAGTCATTATAATCTACTATTTTCCAAGATTATCAAACTAGATAAAAAAAAATATTGTTCATTTCATAAACTTACTGATTTCAATGTTCATAGCTTGATCCTTCTCCATCTTCTAGTTTTGACAATGAAGTCCTCGTTTCAATACAAACAGATGTCTTGATACATCCATACAGGCAATTCAATACAACTCGAAATGCATCGATACTAATACTTTAATTCTTCGTTCCAAAAACAAAATATATAATAACATGCTGAAGAGTGAATTCTAAAACCTTCATTGATAACATTAATTTAAACTAATCATCCATTATCAGATACAAAAAAAGTTTAGGCTCTGAGAAATTAAAAGTTTCGCTTTACCGTTACCACCTCAAAAGAATGTGCCAGCAATTGGACCTGAATAGCACTGCTTTGCTGAGGGGCATAACTAAATTCACTGTCAGGTTTAAACACACTGTCTGCATTTAGCATTCTGAAGGGGGGAAATAGTGCTTTACCAAATGCAATGGCACCTGTAATTAAAACTGTTATACACCTTTTTGTTTAACTGACATAACTTAAGCACTGACAGATGTTTTCAAAGCATTTTGGAGTTGCATAGAATTGTCTATATAGATGCATTGTGGCAATCATAGGTCTCGATGACAAAATGCCTGAAAAAATGTATCTATGTTAATTTATTTGAGAAAGTTTTATAAAAAAATATTTAAGATATGCCTACACAATTACACAAGTACTGTGATTATATAGTTACGGCACTATAAGAATCAATAGTAGTAGTTTCTTATACTGAAAGTTCTATAACTCATTTTTGACATAACCAGAAAAATTGAAAATTCCCTTCAATTTTGTTCAACTCAGAAGGAAAAATGATTTTGTGACCAAGTTCCAAAACTGAACTTGATCTTGAATTAATTCTAAGTTTGATTACATGAATTAGAAAGTCTATTTATTGTATACAAATATTGTCATTTCCATTAAGGAATACTGTTAGTGGCTTTTAAAGTAAACAAATGAAATGCATTGTGACATTTCACAAAATATGAATAACTAAATATCATTTCCACAAAAAACTGTCATATATTGCATTCATATGGAAGATTAAAAAATAAAGTAAAACTGCAGAAATGTTGCTAACATATTTCCATCTGGTTGCATTTAGCTTGAAAGAAAATCAAAGATATATTTCAACAGGGATACATTCTAACATAACCTTCCCTTGACCTAACCTATACTATGGCACTTAGCCCTGCCATGGGGAGGTGGGCACTCTGCCAACCTCGTATGCCCCCAAAAGAGGCATCTTGCAGAGCAACAGAGAGATGTTTGTGCAACTACTCTGCAGTATGAAAAACAATATCAGCAATTCATTTGCTAAGCCCATTTGACGATAACCTTTTGAAATAATATTTATAGTGATTTATTTTAATTATACTAACCTACAATGAGCTGAGCATGTTTAGTGTTCAGGAAAATACATCGGCACCAAGCTTTAATTTCATTACATCTGCTAAAAAATGACCGGGAACTACTAACCTAACTTGTCATCATTAAAAGATTGAATTACTATGCTTATCCTGTGCTTTTAAGCCCAGACTATGGTTTTTATTAGGCCTCTTCTTAAAAAACTTATATCTTCACCTCATTCAAACTGATAATTCTGTTCTTTCCTGCCTACACTGAACCGTGTAAAATTTTACCATATCCTACACCTAACAATCAGATATTTCAAATTCATAATAGCACTGCCAAGCCTACAACTGCATCGTGCACAACTGCCCATGGTTTGTGCAAAAAATTCCACTATTTTGCACACCATTCCTTCTACATCGACACCACAGACAGAGTGGACCTATTTGATTCTGTTTCTAATAGTTTCCTCGGCCCCGCTAAACTCATAACACTAATAGGCTAATACTCAGGCTTTAAACCTGAGCCTTAACCTTCATTATCATTTCTCCGAGCCCAAACAGGCTAGGCAACTGGTAAAATTGAAGACTACCACTACTGCGCCCCCTCTGGTTTTTTGGTAACTACCAGTTTATGTGCAAAATGAGCGCTGTTGGTACCAGCCCCTAAGGCATGAACGTAAAAACGTAAACAAAAGATGGTAAAAACACCAAAGACATAAATATCAAAAAATATCCCGACCCACCCAAAAAAACCTAACTTGGGTCACCGTGCCCTGACCTGACCTGGCGGGGGTCAGAAAATATTTTGTCATATTTCAGGGGTAACCAGGCCATGTGTATTTCAGGATGAAAAATGACTTTTGCACATTAATGTGGTATTCCAGATACGCCTGAACTTGAGTTTATGTCGCTGGCAGGAATAACCTGCTGAAGTTTCCTGCAGTTTTACTAAATTTACCAGTTGCAAATTAAATGATTGAAATGTATTTCATCCTTGAGGAAGATAAGCAACTCAAAATGACACAAATAAAGGAATTAACTTGACACAAGGCCACAGTCACACCCTCTCCTCCCAAACCCCCACTTTACACACCTGAAATAAACAGCTTTTACTGCATTTTCCTTCCTTTACAACACTTTTCCTGAAACTTATACTTATATACAACTTTATACTAAACACTTACGAAATTCTGAAGTATTTTCACGAAGGAGAAACGTCAATTATGTCAACAAAACAATATGGCTGATTAGGACTGAAGATCCCCCACCCTTATTTCAGTCGCCTTTAAATGAAAAAGTAGACGTTTTATATAACAAAAAACTATATAAAATAATTAAATAATCATTATAATTACCGCATATCCCGCCATAATGAATATTAAGCTGATATTCATCAAGAACGAAGTAAAAATGTAACGAAAACTTTATAAATTATTGACGGCCGGACATGTTTGTTTGGGAGGGGATAACGAGCCTATAAAATATTATAGATCGAAATATCAAAAATTATAAAATATATATCTATAAAAAGGTGATTTTAATCTATAATATATCAAAATTAATTATTTATATTATAAATATATTATTTATCTTGACTATTTAGCGATTTAGTAACTATTCGTATTTTGTTTTAGGCTTTTTTTAAACAGTTTAAGGAGACGCAAAGGACATCTATTGGCTGTTTAAAGAACAATAAAATTAAAGAAAAATTAAATACTAACTGATAACCTTTTTTGTTTACTTGAAGATTCAACCTTAGATTTTACTTAATGTATGAGGAATTTTAATGATTTGATATAACATAAAGATTTATGAGTATATAAGTATTTAGCTGAGTTTAGTTTTTATTCATTTATATTGAAATTGTTAATAAAATAAATCAAATTAAAAATATTAATTAACAACTATTCTGTAGCTGGCTTTTTGCAATAACTGACTATTGTTAATGCCTAATATTTTGCAATATAAAAATATTTTAATGAGGTTATTTAATTTTATATAAAAATAATACTAATTTTAATTAGTATTAATAATTAATATGCACTATTAAGGGTATGCTTTACTTAAATATATGAAATCTTAAAGATTTTTTGCTATTTATGTCTGGCAAAATAAAATTCACTTTTAATTTTACAGTAAAACTTGACGTAAATCACAAAAGCATTAAGAAGACAATATAAGGACAATATGATAAAAAATAATAAAAATTAATAAATAATAAGTCCTAAAAACATTAGATAATTGAGAAAAATAAGCATTTTGGGGAGTTTTTAATAAGTCGTTCTGTAAAATGCTTTGTAAACATCCTTTAAAATGGGAAACAGGACTAAAGGTAAATACAATAACATTAAAATTTTCGTGTAAAAAATAAGTTTATTTTATATAGAAAAGGAAGTTCATTGGTTTAGTAAGTGTTTAAGTGAGTCAGACGCAGGATATTGACAAGTTTGACTTAAAATAATGCTAAACAAAGTATCTAGTAATATCTTGCAAAGACACAATATATAATCTATGATTTTAGGAGCTCTGTGAGAGCTTTTTCTTTGTTGAATGTATATTATTATGTAAAAATAAATACGGACTCATTAATTATGAATATTAGTTAGTGTATGTGGGAGAACGTTAGTTGGTTATTTATAGGAAAATTTATGAGTGGCAACTTATTGAAGTTATGTAACTTGTATGCATTTTTACAAGATAATTTATTGATAAATTAGCTTGAAATTAGGTAAATTAAAGCTTAAATATATTAAATTGTAGATATTACATTAAAATAATGGTATATTTATATCTTTTAAAGGTTTCGTCTCAATGTTGTACATTTATTTTAGGCCTGTTTCCCTGCACAAAATTCGTCTGCTTAGTGTCGTCCACTGGTCATTTGCATGAACGGACTATTGTTTTAATTGATTTTAAAAACATATTAAAAATATTTTATTGATTAAATTATATAAATATATATATTTAAAAATATAATTATAGTTATTTTAATGACACTAATATCTTATTTTAATGAAAAATAAATAATCTAAGAGGATTTTTGTTAAAAATATCTTTGGTAACACACAGAAAGCAGACGAATTATTGAAAAACGAAAATACGAACGTCGAACCTCGTTAAAAATACAAATTACAGGACGGCAGTCAATGGCTATTATCAAATAAACCAAATAAATCCAAAGCAGTACTGTTAAAATACATGCATTCATATGATAAGCGAAATTAAGCAAGATTTGTTCAGCATCTTTGGAAATTATTGAGAAATATCAGAGGGTGGGGATGGATGATTGGATATCAACTTCAGTTAGATACTAACAATCACATTGCTGCCCTGAGAATGGCTACCATTAGTTAGGTTATATATATAGTATATATAATAAACTATATACCTCATGGCTAAAGAGTGTCTAGAAACGGTTGTCGACCCATAATGTGAAAAACTAAAACATCTGAACAATCTAGTAACTGTGAGAGAGAGAGAGAGAGAGAGAGAGAGAGAGAGAGAGAGAGAGAGAGAGAGAGAGAGAGAGAGAGAGAGAGGTTTAGAAGAACCACAGAAATTCGAGCTACATTTGAACAGGCGAATGAGATTTTCAGCACAAATTATGAATGAAAAATATAAATGAAATTTATAAATGAAACAAGTGATGACTTATTTAAATTTAGTTTATATAATTCTTATCAGAATAAAGAGTTCTATAATGGCTCTCGAACAATAACCTTCAACAGTTAATGCAGAACATTCCACAAAAATTCACTATATTACAATAATGATCCCTTAAATAGACATTTTAAAAAGTTTATTTTTATTTTAAACTCCAGAATCAACAGTCAAAATGTCTACCAAAAATATATATATTTAAAAAAAATTAAATATCTTATCTTTGAGCCAACTATGACCTCTATACACTTCAGAGTCTCTAACTAAACTGAATCTTTTGAAGTCAGGGAAGACATGGAAGGAGAATTACTTTAGCCAATCAGAGACCTCCACAAAAAATAGCTTTTCTATCCTCTTCTCTCATTGGCTGGAAGCTTCATGTGCTGCCTAAGAGCCTTGTGAGCGACTCTGCCATTGGCTGATGGTGAAATAAACCGGCTTTCGAAAGATATCTATAATTCTTCGTAAAGAAACATATTAATCACGTTAATATATACATATATAATTATTACTGATACATGTGCAGTGTATTTATGTATATGTATACGTGTTTAAATGTATTTAGAATGTATGTATGTATATACATATGTTGATACATTTATTAATACATTTGCATGGACGTATTTATGTATACAGCCACGTGTTTGAATGTACGTTAACATATAGGCCTATGTATACACATATATAAATACAATTATCATTACATACACAACAACATGCGTATGTATACACATGTATAAATGCTTCTAAATACACATATAAGTACTTGTATACATTTTTCTATGAATATAAATAAAAGAAAACGGAATAAATTCAATGGGAAACTTTAATAGACTCTAATTCCCCCTCTATCAGTTGCAGCTGTCAATCGTTTGGAAGGAAGTCGTCCTTAGGAAGTCTCCAGACTCGATAAGGCGACTGTTGTGGGTCGCGGCGTTGTTTTCAGGTGGTTCTTGGATTAAATAAGGCAGTTCACTTTCCTCTGTGTTCCCTAGAAGGTTGGACATCTGGGGAAGATGTGGGAAGGATTGTCAGTCTGATTTAGGTCTAGGATTCCCGTGATAATAATAATAACAATAATAATAATTATCATCATCATCATTATAAAAGGTGTAAAATCTATTAGAAATTCTTTCCACACCTACGCCTATAACCTATTGAACTCATACGCAAGGCAACATGTCGTCCATGTGGTTTTATGTGGGCTAACAGGGGCTGAGAACTGTCATAATTTGGTGATTCTGACACTTAACCAAAGTGCCATGGCACCCATCATGAAGCTGCAACGATAAAACACATCAAAATCTACCTTCAAATGTCTCTCCAAGAGGGGAACGAACTCAAAATCATGGTCGTCATCTCCGAATGGGTTGAGAAGAGCCTCCGCCACTTTTATCCATCCTACGTAGACCATCAACTGGAGGATGCCGAAGATTGGGAAGTAGATGTCTATAGTGTGGCCATCATACCCCTGAGATGGGTCCAGGATCTGCTCCCCGAGGAGGGAGAACACGTAGAACGAGTACACGGCGATGGTCACTACCTGCAAGGAAACGGGGGTGTAGTGATTTTATTGCTACTTCAAGGATACAAATGATGGCTGGAATTGGAATATAAATCTTAGGCCTATGAGGTCATTCAGTCTCGTGAGGAGAAATTGAGATTAGAAAGGTTTCATTAAAGGCGTGACGGGAGTGAAACTTCGCAGCTGCACTAAATCATTTGCTAGAGAAGGAGCGAGATGATATGAACGCAGAATGTTAATTTACAGCCAGGGGCCATCTTGGACTTACAGCAGTGTCATATTGACTCTCCCAATGCAAGAATATTTCTGCCTTACCTGCGTGTACACCAAGGGAATATTGTGCTCGTTCCAGCCCATGAGCTCTCCGCATTTACCTCGGACGTTAAGTATCGCCTCCACAATGACCTTCTCGAGTCCGTCCGTGCGTATCCTACCTTCTTTCCTGGCCTTCTCCACCAGCTTGCACGCCCACAGAGTTGGGACATAGGCTTTGTGCACCCCTACGCGGCTTTCTAATTCCTCCAGAATCTTCAGTTCAGAGTCTGTCAGGTATCCTGTTTAAAACACAGCGGATTTCAGTAAGAGACCAAAGCATTTTGCTGGATAAGGATAATGAACAGGTTAAAAATAAAAGCCATTTACTTAGACGCATTCAGTAGAACTTGGAAGTTGCTCTGAGATGCCTGACATGTGGGAAGAATGGGAGACAGTATGTTAAAAGGAAAAAAAAAACACTGCACACAATCCCCACCTGAAATGAGGTCAAGAAAAGACACAAACCTGCACCAGCAAAATGTTGGAGCGTTGGCAAGCGGTCCTTGACCCCAGGAGAAATCATCGAAAAGGTCATGGCTATTGCGAGGTTGACATACCTGAGGATCGTCGTGCGAATCAGCCTAGCCTCAGGGTCCTGTGGGAAGAAGAAGAAGAAGAAGAAGAAGAAGAAGAAGAAGAAGAAGAAGAAGAAGGAAGAAGGAATATTTGAAATATAATCATAGCTTACGAGTAAGAGACACATGTATTTCCAACTATCCTACGCAGGTCCAGTGACCTCACCTGACCCTTGATGTATGTTGCGACCAAAATGGCCGTCGTATCCGGCCAGGGGATACTCTTGTATGTCCCCCACCAACGATCCACGACTAGGGACACGTAGAACCCCAAAACGAACGACACAGGGATCAGATCTCGAAAGCGGGCGCAAGTCAGGACGAGTTTTTCAAATGTTCTGTGGTGTGGAAGGGAGATATGTCAGTATAGACCTAGTTTTATAGACCTTCCAAACACTGCCTGAGAAATGAAGGTTTTGGGATATGATTACTAACGTTTTAACAAGTAAACCATATCTAAAGTTGTCAAGATATTTAAGATAGGAGTTCTTGATAAGAGGGTCTCCATACACCAAACTGAAATCTAGGGGTATGGGACCTGATCTGAAGTATTGTAATGCATTTTTTTAATGGCGTACAACGAAACCTTCTATTATAGCCTTATAAATTTGCAGTCTCTTTCATTATCTGAACATATGGATGCAGAGAAAGCTGTGGCATTGATACTCCAGGTGCCTATAGCCTATGAGAGATCTCCAGAAGTCTTTCATCCTCAATTTTCAATATGAGAGACTCTTCCCCTACCATAATTTATTCCGGATTGTCAAACACACTTCCTCTATACTTACTTCTTCGACTCTCCTTCGAGGGCCAAGCGATAAACGAGGGAGATGCCATAATAAAGAATGAGATAGACAAGAACGTCTTGCCACACCATCTTGTAGAGCGTTCCACGCCATCTGTCGAGCAGAAATCGAGACTCTCTTCTTAGGGGGTCATGTCTGAAAAACCTCCCGACAGCTTGAAAGAATTGGCTACTTTTCACCATTACTACAAAGCTAAATGAATTTGATTTTGTTTTGACATACATTGGTTTTATTGAAAGAGAGTCTGGTTCTTTGATAGAAGTTTCTCTTTATTACTCAGTGACCTGGGAAGGGACCTGAGGAGGAGTTTGATTGTAAAACTGACCTGAGAAGACTTTTTCTTCAACACTGACCTGAGCAGTAGTTTTGCAAAGGACCCAAATCCCCGTTGACTGGCAACTTTCTGTGTGTATTTCACTGTCATTTTCAAACGTCCCAAACTTTGTTAGTTTTCCTTTGTAATCAAAATTTCTGTGACTTCAAAACAGGCAGTATCAATGTTCTGTTCATTTGTCCTGAGTTTTTATAAACTCGACTCGTTCAGGAAGATGGCACGTGTGAGAATCAATACTTTTTTTTTTTAAATCTGTACCTGAGGTTAGAATCATGAATAAATAGTTTCTCAAAATTTCATTTCAATCAGGCCATTAGATGATTTCCTCCCTTAGAGAGAGAGAGAGAGAGAGAGAGAGAGAGAGAGAGAGAGAGAGAGAGAGAGAGAGAGAGAGAGAGAGAGATGTCACGATTTGAATTCGTATGATCGAGTAAGCGGACAGTTGATTCTCTCTCTCTCATGCCAAGTGTAGAATATCGTTTCCTTCAGGCCTGGGCAAGCAAAGGACTGCAGTACTTCCAGCCCTTTCCAGCGTCCTTTGGACTCAATTACAAAGAACCTGCACACTGAAAAATCACACTTTCCACCCACACTTCCACAGCTGATAAAGTCACACTTGTCTGAGAGGGCCCCGAGAACATACTACTACAATATATATGAATGAAGGCTTCGCAAGACCCTCGTATCTTATCTGTGATATCTTTCTGAAGGCGTTTCAAAATCTGACAGGTGAGGGACGCCATTTATTACCAGATAAAGAAATGGAGGGACATCTAATACACACGAAAAATGTTAAGTGGTGGTGAGGAGATGTTGCAAAATCTGGTGAAAGGGTTTGGAAGACTGTGATGCAGGGAAGATGAGAGTTGATGTGAGCTAGAACATAGGTTTGAGGCCAGATGATTATCAAGTACTTTGAGCAATGATTGTTGTTACAGATGGTGGGCATAAGGTATGGGGCCTCCATACAGCATCAGTGGGACTGGGAGGCCTGACAGGTATAACTCTTGCTCAAAAGGTCACCTAAAATCCCTCGGTAATCCCTGTAATCTTATCACTGTTATGAGAGAGAGTCAAATCCCCAGGTGTCACCTGTAAATGGAGACTTCCATTCTAAAAGGATTGGATTAATCTGATAACTTCGGGTGTTTATATCAGTCAGCTGATAAAGAATTATTACCAAGAGAACGCAACCTTGTTTCTGTCAAACTTTGTGTGTGTTTGTCCGTGTCTTGAATCTACATCTAGAAATCTTAATCATCTACGATTCATGCTGACTACTTTTTGATAAATATGGTCTCTAAGTTCAGCATTTGTTTTGGCATCTTTCCAGCAATCCCATCAGTAATCTGTTAATTCATTCAGATTTGACATATTCTTAGTCAGTAGGCCTAGAATGAGTCAAAATCATATTCTTAGCGTTGCCTTATTCTTAAGCATCACACTGCTTAGCACTGAAAGTATATATATGCCTCTATTGCAAATATGTGCCAATGATTCTTTATTGACAAGCAAAACTGTATCTTAGTTTCAGTAAGGGTCATATGATAGATTTTACGATGGAACAAACTGGTTCATGCCTTCAAGAACAGCCCTAATTGGCATAAAGTGGCTAAAGCGTGCTCAGAAAATTGCAGACTAGTCTGTGTTACCTTCTAAAGATCAAGGAATCCACTTGCCTAGATGCTATACTGTCTGCAGACGACAGCCGAGTAAGAATAACTATCTGTTTACAGAGACAGAACCCACATTAGACAAGTAACCTTTCTAGGCAACTTGTTACTACTACAACTAATACCACAGATACCTCGACTTTCAAGAAGGTATTGACGAGAACTAAGCTCTGTCTACTCCAGAGCAAAGGCTCCAGAAGAATGTAGAGCTGTGGAGACACTTTCTGCCAGGTTCAGGCAGTACAAGAGTGACTTCCACACGACAGAACTTACCTTGTTGGTATACCCCAGTAGTGTCTCCTTCATAAACTGTCAGTTGTCAATCTTGGTTGCCGCTGGAATTGCTGTGAAACTGCTGTGATAGTTGAATCCACAAGTCAGTCTTGATGTAAAGGTCAAGCAGATGTTTAGACTGCTGTAACTCGCAGGCTAGCCATTTGACAACACCTCTTAGAGCTAATAACACTCTCTTACAAGCAAAGCCTACTGAATGGAGCTTCAAACATTGCAACTGAAAACCATTTTACCAGTTCTTCAGGAATCATCTTAGCTTAACAAGTTACCCAAAATTCAACGAGATTGGTGTGAAACTAATTTTATCAGGTACAGTACGCCAGCCCAGCTCCTGAAACCAAACAATGGAAGGGGTTCTTCAGACGAACCAACACCAACAGAGGATTTTGACTAAGTACCAATTACATGCATCAGACACCACCATAGATATACAACAAATAAACTATGAACTTCCTGGGAGCTATTTGGAGAAGCCATTTCCTACCACAGAGTTTGAGGCTAAATATATAAATCCACATGACATAAACTGGCCTGATTAGACTGACACGCCGAGGCTCAGTGGGAATAGAGAAGGGTTAACTCATCTCAGACTAGAGTGAATTTGTCCTTCCCTGGGAGACTGAATTCAAACACACGGGGCTTTGCATTTTTAATTTGACCTTTCTGTAGACAACATTCACAATCACTGATCTGGAAAATGTCCTCCTTAACTGATAAAAACTTTGAGATGGTATCATCTTAATCAGGGATGATTCTGGGATTCCTGATAAGCATAAGTAAATGGGGTTCTTGGGGAGATATCTCGTGGCTATACATATAATATTAGGTTAGATGAGTCTGTTTCTTTTTATAAAAGAATGATTGAAAAAGGGCTTATTTGGCATATTGTATCCCATTCTCTCTTCTGTGGTGATTTGAAGTGTAAGCTTTGTCACTTCTTTTGTTTCATTTCCTCATTTCTTTCATTTCACTGTCACTTCACTTCAACACTTCATGTCACTACAGACCAATGTGAGAGTTGTCCACTGAAATCTTCCCTTTCAAATTAACCGGAATCTCTTCAGCTCTTGAAGAATGGCTGACACACTTCTCACTCAGACACCCCCCGTTCCTTTTACTGTACCTCCTTTCATATTCTCTCTCTGCCACCTTACTTTCCCCAACCCTCTCCTAACAATTGATTCTTCTGACCAAAGGTTTTATTCTGTCAAACCTTTTAATCTGTCAGTTTCCATTTCAGCGCTGAATGACTTCATAGGCCCCAGTGCTTGGCCTCTGGCCTAAATTCTATATTCAGTTCAATTCAGTCCACTGTTTGTTTGTTTTTATAGACGTCACAATAAACAAGGTCCACTATATACAACGAAACGCTTTGTAAAAGATTGAAGACACGGCCTTATGAACAGAATCCATTCATATATATGAGTTTCGATGTCATGTTAAGAGTGGTCAGGCGAACGATACATGCGCACATAGTCACTGAACTGTGATGATTCATCATACAAATGATATATATCAATGCATCAACAAACACAAGACTCATGTGGAAATTTGGCCAGCCATCTTGACGAGAATGATACCAGAACTGATCACAGTAATCTCAGACAGTTCAGATTGATTCCCTTTTGCTCTATCCCTGTTCTGTCACAAATTCATTTGGGAACCATCTCCTAGCAGGCGGCGCTTCTCGTCCACAGCCATTTGTCAGCTGGAGCAAACACCATTTTTAGAAGACCTCCACACCCACTGAACTTCCAGTAACCTCGTCCCCTCAAGCCCCCTGCAGTGGACTGACACAGACTTCCTAATTCTCGCAGGGTGCTTGGTCAGGTCAGGCGCTGCTGTCGACGTGATCCAGCGAATCAGAGGCACCAGCGTTAGGGACCACCACAAATTGGGAAGCCTGGTCATCCTTCTTGGGTTGACCGTTCCGATCTGACTCTCGTATCGAAGGGGGGGAGTCGTCGGCGCCACAGAGCATGTAGGACATCTGGCAAATAGAGAGAGAGAGAGAGAGAGAGTGGGTTACATACAGTGTTGAATGGACGTGGCTACAGCAACCTCATCTGAGGGAATCTGTTGAAAATTCAGCTGAAATACAATACTTAAAATTAAGCCAAGATATTTCAGGAGAGAGAGAGAGAGAGAGAGAGAGAGAGAGAGAGAGAGAGAGAGAGAGAGAGAGAGAGAGAGAGAGAGAGAGAGAGAGAGAGAGAGCTTTGAGAAGACATGGCTACACTTGGTGGAAATTCAGCTGAAATACAGTAATTACAAATGTGCCAAGATATTTCAGGAAATGTGTGGATGATATCTTTAAAAAATGATAGAAAAAGTCTATAAGTGATGGGTTTAATATATAAACAAGTAACATATTAATAAAATAAATATAATGGAAAATTTACTTGAATTCACAACCACCTTTTGGAAAAGGTAAAAATTCAAGGCTACGCGTAGAATAAACTAAAAATAAATAAATACTCAACAGAAGGATTCGAACACTTCAAAGACAACATACAAAAAATATAAATAAATAAATAAGAAATATCTATAACTGTTGTTATTACTATTATTCAGAAGACCCTATTCATACTGAACAAGCCCACCAAAGGGGCCACTGACTTGAAATCTAAGCTTCCAAACAATGTGGTATTCATTAGGAAGAATCAAGAAGAGTTAGAGGGAAATTCAGAGCGAAGAGATCTCACTTATTACAAAAATGAATGAATAAAGTAATAAATAAATAAAAATGTATTAAAATGCAAGAATAGTATTAGGGTAGCAAGGTACTGCATCATCGCTCGAACTTTCGCTCGACATCCTCTGAAGGGAGACCGTCCCGCAGTCCAACGGCGAGAGGAACAACCACGTCGCGTCAAATCCTTAATCCTTACCTCCCTGTGCCTCTCCAACAGAGGGATGAATTCGAAGTCGTGGTCATCATCCCCAAAAGGATTCAGCAGAGCCTCAGCCACTTTGACCCATCCTATGTAGAAGAAGAGTTGGAGGAGGGCGAACATAGGGATGTAGAGGTCAATCTCGTGACCTTTTAAGTCCTTTGTAGGGTCAAGGTACTGCTCCCCCAAGAGCGAGGACCCGAAGAATGAGTACACGGCGATGGTCACCACCTGGAAATGGAGAGGTCATTCAGTATGGAGGGTTGTGGATCCCCTGGTGTGGATGTAGGCGCCGTCTTCCAATCCACAACTAGCACCCAAAACTTAAGGTCTTAATGGGAACATTTTGTGTAACAGACTGAAATCTTTCATCAGGTCGTTCTGTCAAGGGCAAAGAGAGAGAGAGAGAGAGAGAGAGAGAGAGAGAGAGAGAGAGAGAGAGAGAGAGAGAGAGATGTACATGAGGTATCATTTGAAGCTTTTCTGCATCTACTCAACTTACACTGGGAAGGGAAAATGGTTGATGGGACAGCAGCTTCACTCCAAAAAAAAGCTTCATTTATAAATATATATATTCAATATAAAAACAATATACTCAATAAATATACAACATCAAAAACCACCACAAACTGCCTGGGCCATCCCCCAACAAATCCCTGACAGGAACCATAAATCTCTCACACCCAGAGGAAAGTAATTGAAACCAGATGCTCCCGTTCCCGTTTTATGGGAATTCCGACCCCAACTGGCCTGGAATATCGCCTCCTCATGAAACTGAATTATCACCAATAACTCCTGAGTAAATTGGCTCCAGCCTGTCGGCTCGTATGACGTAATTGGTTGACTGATGACATCATCATTTTACTTTCTTGACTTTGGACAATTTCTGTCTAATTCCTGAGTGTGTCTCTAACCACTGCTAAGCCATGTCCCTGAGATCCTCCTGTCCCTAAATATTCCCTAATTCTCCCTAAAAAGTCGACTTCCTTTAACTCGAGCACTCATCTAGGGGAGAGTGTGATAAGGTGAAAATCTCCCTGATTAGGAAGTCTGGTAATATTCTTGATCTTATCGCCTTATCTCTCTTTCAGTTTTTATCTAATTGTGTAGGTTGGTGCCCCTTATGCAAGAGAATGCTGCATTAGGTAAGATTTATCTATGGAAGTCTATGTTTTGAGACTTATCTGCCTCATTCTATTCTTAGTTCTTATTCGTTGGTGTTATTCCAGTATTCTGTTCTTTGAAGGCTTCTGTTCTTACCACACAGAGACGAGATAATCAGAATAATAAGGAGAATGATTATTATTATTCAGAAGATGAACCCTATTCATACAAATCAGGCCCACCAAAGGGGGGCCCTTGACTTGAAATTCAAGCTTCCAAAGAATGTGGTGCTCATTTGTTAGTAAGAAGAAGAAGAATAAGAAGAAGAAGAAGAAGAAGAAGAAGAAGAAGTACCAACCTGAGTATAGACCAGAGGTATGTTATGGTCATTCCAGCCCAATATGGCGCCGCATCTCTCACGGACGTTGTCAATCTCATTGATTATGTTATTCTCGATGACGTCACTTCTTATCCTGCCGTCCAGTCGGGCCTGCTCCACCATCCTGGTGGCCCACATGACTGGAATCCAGGCCTTGTGGACCTTCGTCTTCTTTTCCAGGTCCTGCATCAGCTGCATCTCATTTTCGTTCAGGTAGCCTGGAAGGGTGAAGGGGAGGGTTCAGTGGTCTGGAATACTAGGTCCTGGAACTATTTAGGATATTTCCATAGGTCCTGGAAGTGTTTGGGATATTTCCATAGGTCCTGGAACTGTTTGGGATATTTCCATAGGTCCTGGAACTGTTTGGGATATTTCCATGGATCCTGGAACTATTTAGGATATCTCCATAGGTCCTGGAACTATTCAGGATATTTCCATAGTTCCTGGGACTATTTAGGATATTTCCATAGGTCCTGGAACTATTTAGGTCCCCTGGAACTATTTAGGATATTTCCATAGGTCCTGGAACTATCTAGGATATTTCCATAAGTCCTGGAACTATCTAGGATATTTCCATAAGTCCTGGAACTATCTAGGATATTTCCACAGGTCCTGGAACTACCTAGGATGTTTCCATAGGTCCTGGAACTATTTAGGATATTTCCATAGGTCCTGGAACTATTTAGGATATTTCCATAGGTTCTGGAACTATCTAGGATATTTCCATAGGTCCTGGAACTATTTAGGATATTTCCATAAGTCCTGAAACTATCTAGAATACTTCCCAGCCTTACTAGAAGTCTTCCATACCACAATAAGTGGGTAACCTTCCTCTGATGCAAATTATTGACAAAAAAAAAACGCCAAAATGCTAAAGTTTAAGCCACTTCTACTTAAATCTAACCCACTTAACAGTTACTAAGATAAACTGTAGAGCATCTAAAGTGCTGTTCATTACCTACCTGCCACTACAAAGTGCTGTAAAGTTGGCAGCTTCCTCGTAACAGCAGGTGACACCATGGAGAACGTGATGGCTATGGCCAAGTTGACGTAGCGAATGATTGTCAACCTCTGTTCCTTGGACTCTTGATCCTGTTGGGTATGAAAGGTTAGTTTCCAGAGCTTTTGGCTTGCCTACAGTGTGCCTGTGCCTGCTACCTTTGGTGTCATAATATTAAGCTGGTTAACTTCTTGAACTCTTACATTCATCTGTCTGAAATCGTCTGGGATTCTGGGATGGATTGGTCATATCTAGAACTACAGAGGGTGGGGAATAGGTCTGTATCTTGGACTCTGAGATGGTCTGGTCATGTGAGGAGAAGGTGAGAGAAGCGTAAATATAGACTAGATGTGAGTTGAGAAATGGTAGAGCGAAAATCGGGAACATTTTAGGTTGAGAATTCGAGGAAAATAGTCAAGAAAATTCAATCATTGATAGGAGTTGCCTCTCTCTCTTTCTCTCTCTCCCTCATTCTCTCTCTCTCTCTCTCTCAATCTCTCTCACTCTGTATAAGGCCTGAGAAGTCTCATTCCCCAAGGGAATGAGCTAACGGTCGAAGGCTCCTGTTTCACAAGGAGGGAACCAAATTGCAATTCCTTTATTCATAAATTCGTCATGGAATGGGTTTCAAACATTGCCTTAGCAACTGGGTTTTTCTTCTTTTCATTGGGAATTCTCTCTCTCTCTCTCTCACACACACACACACACTCTCTCTCTCTCTTTATTACTCAAATATTCCAAGAACTCCCGAAGAGAATTCACTGAAACACGATGCATATAGGCCTACGTTCCAGATGGCTTTGTGATAGGCCTACGATTGAATCTTGGTTGATATCGATGAATATCGATCATTTGTCGCCACTGGAACCACTTTTAACTTTGAGAAAGTTTCTCCAGAATATAAAAAACTTTCCATAGAAAGCCATTTTGTGGTTCCAATTGCCCAAATTTATCCACTTTTGGTTGCACAAACGAAGCAACAAACGCCTCTGCTTGAGTTTCTACGTTTGTTTGTGCGTTTCTTAACCTGTCTCTTCCTTAGAGGGACCACAAAGAAAGGTATTCATGGTGTTTGTACAAATCCCTATTCAAATTAGACCCAGAAACATTAAAAGAATCTCGTTCTGTTGACTCAGCCTAACGAGTTAATGGCCGCTTTTTCATTTCTTTGAAAAGAATCTCCTCTACAACACCCGTAGCTTTTATAAAGAGGTTGTAAAGTTATACAGACTTTCCAAAAAAGAGAGAGGACCCTGGGTGCATGCCCACAGTGAAGAAAGAAATCCCCCCAGGGGGAGGAGGAGAAGAAGAAGGAGAAGAATTGTGAGAAAGCTTTCCTTTTAAATGGCCTCCCCTCGTGATGAATGGGAGTGCTGCCGTCTGGGTGTGGCGAGATTTTTCTCTCCTTTTTTCGTTTTTTGCGATTTATTCGTTGCTCCTTTTTTGCATATTGTTTTATTTTCGTTTGTCCTTGTCTTTAAAGTGATCGGTAATTGCTAGATGGTCAATGGGTCTGCTCTCACGGACGGAAAGGGAGAAAGAGGAGTTTGCTTTGCGTCAATGTTGACGCGACCGCCATGATGTTGATAGTAGGACCATCCTATAGATTAAAGGTCTCTCTCTCTCTTTTTCTTTCTTTCTCTCTCTCTCTCAATCAATCAATCAAGCAAGCAAGCAAGATGGTTCGAGTTGTATTCCCGAGCGATGCAGAAATGATCTCGTTACGATAACACTAACCGGTTGCGTCTCTCTCTCTCTCTCTCTCTTTCTCTTTCCCTCTCTCTCTCTCTCTCTCTCTCTTAATGTTAGCTTTATTATCGTTCCTACAATACCAGTTAAAGAAAGGGAAAAGCCTAGTTCCTCTCGCTAATTTCTCTCGGGACTAGTCTCAAGATTTCCCAAATCCCCCCCCTTCTCCTAGCCCCCACCCCCCCAAAAAAGCCTTCACAGGACTCTTAGTGTACAATTTCAAAGCCTTACAGAGAACTGCATTCTTAAATTGGGTCACAGTTGAATTTCATTTCCTCATTTTAGCTAAAAAGCAAAATAAATTCTCCAAACTCTGGGAATAATTAGGCCGATGTCATCTCTCTCTCTCTCTCTCTCTCTCTTCGAAGGCGTCAAAGATGATATCTTGTAATGGGGTTCCATTTTCGCTGGGGGGCGTTTGCTGGGGGAAGTGACAGGTGTGTTTGTGTGTGTATGTGTGTATGTGTATGTATGTGTATAGCGTGACCTCGTACGTATGTGGGAAGCTATTACAAAACCACACTTGGAAAACCTATCATATTTACAAGAACTCTCTATAAAAGTCTATACTTCGAAGAAGAGTCATCTATATAACTTTCTATAGATGTATATATATAGACACCGTCTATGGGTATTTAGCTTGATAAATATGTTACTAACATATCTCAAGAATGGACAGAATTTGATCAAAATTGGCAGCTATATTCGATAGGTAATCAACTAGACAATAAACTTTCTTGTATGAATAACGGGCGTACTTGACGTCAGAGAGAGAGAGAGAGAGAGAGAGAGAGAGAGAGAGAGAGAGAGAGAGAGAGAGAGAGAGAGATTCTTGCACCGTGAGAGAATCCAGCCTTCTAATCTCGTACCGTATTAGAACGAAGAAGAAAAATTGGCTTAATTTCATTTAAAAGTTTCGAAAGAGGTTCCAGGCCTTCATTTTGATAATAGTTTGGTATCAAGGTTTAAAAAACCATTTGAAAATGCTTTATTCCTCTCTATAAAACTTAATATCGTAGTCTATTTACAGGTTCGAATCCTGCCACGGGCATCAAAGCTTCTTCAATTATTTCTGCAATTGATTCGAAGGCTTTGCAGTGACAAGCGTCCTCAGAAAATTGGGTGGAGAGTGGTTTCCACGTTGCATATTTATTACACATGAATAATATCATTCATTCATTCATATGTATTCATTTATTCAGTGCTCAAAGTCCCCAGTGAAGATATGGTGTGTATAGTGTCTATATTTTTGCCCTGTCATGGTACAATATCTTTCCAGGACAAATATTACTGTTCAGAGAATGTTTCTGTACAGACCAGTTTCTTGATTGAAAAATGGGTCCTCTCTCCATCTGTTAGTTTTATTATATACTTTTTTAATTTTTAATTGCTTGAATTTAGTTATTTCTAACTTGTTATATATATATATATATATATATATATATATATATATATATATATATATATATTTTAGTGACATAACGATTCTATGTTTAATAGACTTGCCGTCATCCAGCGCGGGGCTGTTTTCTCAAAATTAGAGGCAAGTGGAAGTTGAAGAAGCTGGACAGCTTAAAAATAAAAGGCAGAAAACAATGCTACTGGGGAAGAACTTACATTACATACACTGTGGGCAATACCATCTAAAGACCTACAGGCATAAAAAAATAGGCTGAATTTGAAATTCCTAAAGAGGGCACAAAGACAGGCCACTGCAGAAGGTGGGGAAATGAGCAGAAGTTGTGCCATCAACAAAAACAAAAGAGAAATAAATGATATTAAAGCCTAGTTACTGGCCAAGAATTGGTGATACAACTCCAGAACTACTCTCAGAGTGAAGTTACCGGCACCAACCTTCCCCTGGAGGTGCGTAGCCAGGAGAAGAGCCGTGGAATCAGGCCACGGGATGCTTTTAGTAGGTTCCCCACCACCTATTGACGACCAGGGACACGTAGAATCCCAACACGAAGGACACCGGGATGAGGTCGCGGAACCTGGCGCAGTTTAGGACGATGGTCTCGAACACCCTGAGGAACAGGAGAAGAAGAAGAAGAAGAGTTTGTTTTGCATCTTGAGAAAAGAAGAAGAAGAAGAATTAAGGGTTTGTTTACATTTTGAGACTGTGGTCTCCAACACCCTGAAGATAAGAAGAAGAAGAGTTTGTTGACATTCTGAAGCTCGTCTCAAGTATTCTCTTACAGATTTTCCAAGCTGATTATGATTAGTTAACTGGTTTATTTTCGGTCTTACCCCCTGTGGTACTGCGACAGGGCGAAGCGGTAGATGAGGGACAGGAAATAGTACAAAACCAGATAGACGGCCATGTCCTGCCAGACCATTTTGTAGACGCTCCCACGCCATCTGTTTGGAGAAAATGGAAGCAGCTGTTATGAAGCAATCTGAATATACTTTACATAATGATAGTGTTATTTATTATTGTTTTTCTCTGAGGATTGCAGATCTTTCCCGTAAACATTTTTGATAATGAAACCTTCTGAATGCGGATAATTAGCAGGTAAATGTGATTTGATGGTGCTTTGCGAATCGTTGTAATGCAGTATCTATCTATCTATCTACATAGATAGGTAGATAGAGAGATAATAGGATGAAAAAACCAAATACAAAGAAGGTAAAAGTTATAAAGGTGAATTGAGAGTAGCCAGGCACCTGATAAAACCTTCTACATAACATTTCACTCCAGTTGCCGATATTGGAAAGGGCCTTTCCTCGGTGCCTGGGTCTTCAGGACGAGAGAGAGAGAGAGAGAGAGAGAGAGAGAGAGAGAGAGAGAGAGAGAGAGAGAGAGAGAGAGAGAGAGAGAGAGAGAGGTTTGTGTATGTGTGTGAGGGAGGTATCCAAGATCTTGAGAACAGAATTGGATGAAAACATTTCCAGTGGATGACCCTTCCTGCTAATTTGACCTTATTTCCGCCTATTGGTGAAGATTTGACCTTTAAAACCATCACGTTTTTAAACCTCTAAATCATTACATTTAATTCCAAGAGCAATTTTTAATGAAATCATCTCGCAATGGCTGACAAGGGCTGATTTTTCTAACCTTTTCAAATAATCCGAGAAAGGGGTCAATTCAACAAAACCGGTGGTTTATAAAATTGACTGAATTCTGGAGGGAATAGTTAACTGGATGCAGTTTGTGTTTGTGTTTGTATATACACTCACCTCATCAGAAGCTTTGTGAAGGACCCAAAGCCCCTCTGATTAGCTACTTTCTGCGTATATTTCACTGTCATGGTTCTGACAACCTGAGGAGGACTTCTGTCTAAAAAAAACCTGTGGCGGGTAGATCCTCTGTTACTTCCTCATCCGTCTAAGCCCATTCTTTTGTCTGAATGCTTTTGACAGGCGTCAGTCGACAGGAGAATATAGATTGATTTGTAGACACGTCTCTGAAAGTACAAAATGGATTCTTTATGAGAACACTGGGGACAGTTATATATTTTCAGTGACTGACAGACCTAGTGTCACATGAGGAAAGTGTGTACAACTGTGTGTTTTCAAGACGGAGGATAATTATCAGTATTCTGGAAAATACAGCTGTAGAGATTTACCTAGAAATTCATTGAGAAATCAAAAAGCAATGCCAACATTTACACCTAGGCTCTTACAAGTTGGTTGATGTAAAACTGGGAAAGGGTCTGTAAATGGGACCTTGTACCTTTCAAAATTGGGATAGGGTCTGTACATGGGACCTTGTACCTTTCAAAACTGGGAAAGGGTCTGTTTATGGGACCTTGCACCTTTCGAAATTGGAAAAAGGGTCATAGATTTGTCTGCTCACACTTTGAAATTTGGGGGACAAGGTCACTGTATAGAATCTTTTCCTTTCCAAGACTTGGAAAGCTTTAACCAGTACTGCTAAGGCTAATTTGACTTTTAATAATAATAATAATAATAAAAATGACAAATGAACTGTAAATAAAGCGCACTATCCCAATATCAAGCAAAGGACGCATCAAAGCAAGCACTGGAGACTAAATTGTCCGTCCATAATCACAGAGAAGGGGCTGCTTTACCAGGAAAGCACAAAATGAAGAGCCACTTTTACGAGCCTTTATCATTGCTCTCTATAACCTTTCCTCTCTTTTGATGGGTCCTAATAAGCATGTTCTGTTACAGATATGACGTCTCTCATTAGGCGTAATCATCCTAATAGGGATTAATTGCTTAATGGGTATTACGTGCGCCCTGGACATATATCGTTAAAAGTGACAAGGTGCCTGGGTCCTGTGCATCTATAATTAGGGTGATTTTGCCTTAATTGTATTTATAGGTGGCCTTTTATTTTACAGTACACATAGACACATATCTATCTATCTATATCTATATATACATATATATATATTTCCCCCCCCTTTATTCTGGATATATAACAGCCTCTTTTGTTCCCTCTCTCGCACACATCCAAGACTTCCTACGGTACATAACTCTATCAGTTAAAAACTCCCGGTTTCTCTACATGCCAAGACCATCTAGTCCATTCTAATCCATATTTCACCTTTGTCAACCTTATCTCTGCATTAAGGAGACCAGAGAGATTCATCAGTGGTCTAGAAAGGTCACAGATATGAAACGCTTTCTTAAAGGAGAAGAAATTGACAGCATAGCTTCTACAATAAAAAATTAGGGTCTCTCAAGAACGGGATAACTGATTTTGATGAATGGAAGTGTAAACATTCATTGAGAACCGTTTTCAAGGCGATGAACTCCTGCTGGACATCAATGCAGATCAATATGATGTCAACATATTAACTATTTTGTTTAGCAGCCATCTTTAAAATGTAATTCACACACTCAGGCTCTGTTTCTAGGGTCAAGACAGCAGGCCAGTGACCTCTTCCTGCCCAGACCCGATGGAAAGCGAGTTAAGATAAGGCATTAGCAAGCAAGCAAGCAGAACATTCCAAAGGCCAACCGTAGATGAAAGCAAACAGCTATGCTTGGCGATCCAAAGATCTCAGTGAGTGAACGCCATTGTGGCTGTTTACACGCGGGCCTTGAAGTAGCTTTCCTTTGACAGAGCATTTTTCTCTCTCACGGGATTTCCGACTCTGTTGCCTCCCCCCATAAGTTCTATTCCCCCTTAATCGAAGCTAGATACGCCACCCGTGTTATTGTCACCTGTGGGCAGGTGAAAGAGCCAATGAATTAGTCACGAGTGGAATCTTAAAGGCAAGTTGTCCCACCATGGGGTTATTGATTACCCCAGGTAACATCTGAGTGTCAACGAGAGGACCAAACCAGCTTCGAGAATCCCTGAATCTTTCGCAAATATTCTCACAGTTTTTATTGATTTTTGGCGTTGGAGAACTTTTGGTAAGGAAGATATATCTTCTAGAAGTTGCTCAGTGGGGGATGGTTTTCGAAACGGCTGTTGTTTTGTAGTAATATGCAAATGAGTTTCAACTTTTCTCAAAATCTGAAACAAGAAAATATAGAGCATTTGCGAAATTACTTAAACATAACTGACATTTTCCAAAAAGAGAAAATATCACAAAATAAGTGGCTCGCTTTGATCCATCCACAACCATTAAAACTCCCTAACACTGACCTTTGACCTTTAAAAAGTACACTTGATAAATCATTAACACCAGGACATAATCGTTCTAATTAGCCCGCGTGAAAAAGACAACAATTACTTAGCTGGTTAAATGAAGCATTTGAACTTCTGAAAATTCGTGACCTGACCTTCGACCTTTTAGCAGGTTCGCCCAAAAGGTCATTTACCTCGAGTGGAAAGCCTAATTAATTTATCTGCCAGGTTTCCTTAATTTTTGTTTGTTTAGTTTTAGGTTAAGTTCATTTTTATCCCTTAATTTTCAAGTTAATTCTATTTTAACGTTTTTGCCTTAAGAAAATAGTTAAGATGTGTCTTTACCTACAACTGGTATTGTTGTTTTCTAGTTGTTGTTGCTAAGGGTTGTAATAATATAGACTATAATATCTCATTACCTCATTGAGTGATGTGATATTTTGCTATATCTTGAACTTGTCTCTACAAATGAAACCACTATTACACAATTCTTGTATTCGAATAATTTAATTACATTTATATCTACTTATTTATTAATTTGTTAACTATTTTTTTAAATAATCGATCTCTTCTTTCTATAATTCCTATTGTCATCTGCAATTTCTTTCAAATGGACACCATAATATTCTTTCGGAAGCTTGAATTTCAAGTCAGTGGCCCCCGTGGTGGGCTTGTTCAATGTGAATAGGGTTCATCTTCTGAATAATAATAATAATAATAATAATAATAATAATAATAATAATAATATAGAACCTACCCCAGCTACAAGAAGTAACGTTCCCCGCTGCAATTTGGAAGCGTTGCTATGAGGAAAAAGTGACCAGCCTTATTTGACATTCCTAAACACTCGCTCACCTTGAAGAGACCTGCCTACCACTGCATATGTTTACGCCAAACTCCGTCCGAATCCGCCTGAGTTACGGACACGGCGACGCGAAAAAGAACGTAACAGAACTCTATTGTCATCGCCGGAGCGCCCTGTACAAAAGAGTTTATTTACAGGTCGGGCCGTTGTGTTTTGATCGCCGCCAAATTAAAAGCCCGTCAAAGGTTGTGTGGAGACCCCGAGGGAAAAATGACCCCCGTGCATGATGCCGCGAGTTGCTGCGACGATCGAATTCCCCGGAATTACCGGGAATTGATCAAAAGCTGCCCAAAAAAAAGAGTGTTAATTTCAGGAATATCTCTTTTCATCAGTGGCCATCGCATTGCCTTGATCGTTATTTTGAACTGTTTCAGCCCAACAGTTTTTTTTTTTTTTTTTTTTTATTTATCTCGTCAGTAGAGGCTGGAAATGTTAAAGGTCTATGCGATCGCTTCTGCTCTTACGTATAACATCAAAGAAATTGTTTTTTTATATATATTTTTTTCGGGGGGCAGATGTTTTTTCCGAAATGTAGGTCAGCGTCAGATAGCAAAGAATTTCTTTTATAAACAGCTTTCACAGCAGCTGTTCCTCTCTCTCTCTCTCTCTCTCCATTTTTACAGAATAAAATACCTAGTCTTGTGGCTCTGAATGTACATTGAAAGCCACAAAGTATATTAGTTAAAAATATTGCAGCTTTATAGGAGTCAGGGAGGAAAGATGGACATTTAATAAGTCTACCTACTGAGCCACAAGCAGCCACTGCCTGGTTTCCCCAGGTCCTAACTTAGGTGGAGATGTGCCTAGGTCTTCAGGCCATGGTGTGATAAAGAGTTATGACCTGTCCACTCTCTCTGAAGCTCAGGGATGATCTTTGACCTTTTAAGAATTATTATAAAACGTAAGTCAAAAAAATATATATTGTTTGAGAGGCAGTTCGTATAATCCTTCGCCATTTGCCATCTCTAAATCTGGTCTGGGCTACATTGGGACACTGGTTTGACTTCTTGTAGGTCTCTCGCATTAGATGAGAATAAATCCAAGATGGAATAAGCAAATAACTCAATAAAGGATGGAATTAGCCACACACTGGAATCTGTTATGAAGGGGAAATCTAATATAAAGTTTGGTCTTGGCTGGATAAAATGAATTAACTCCCTATCCCGTAACGCTCACTCACAGCCCCGTCTCTCTCTCTCTCTCTCTTTTAAATCGTTATCTTTGTTTCTTCAGCAAGTTGGGTCCTTTTGAAGAAAAATTCTCCCACTTCTGACATCTCCATTGTACGTCTGTTTACTTTTGGGAAAGCTGTTAATTGGAACTCGGCCCCCCCAACAACCCCCCGTCGAATTTCAAGTGGAAATACCCCCCTTAATTAGGTTATATAAATATCTATATATAGAGGTCATTAAGGAAACGGTATTGTAAGTACAGTTAACACAGTGATTGGCAAACAGGTGTCTCTTCTATAACACCTGTTGAAGAAGTTTTCAAATAACACCTGTTGCTTAGTTTAATGACCTTTCTTAAGATAACTCTGACCTAAGCTTAGCCACCTGTTTACCATACGACTAAAAAACAGCGACTTAAGAACAGGTGTCTGTTCAGAAACACCTGTTGGAGAAGCTTTCAAAATAACACCTGTCACTTTATTTAATGACCATTTTTATAGGAACTCTGACCAAAAGACATTGCCATGAACAAGTGTCTGCTCAGAAACACCTGTTGAAAAAAAAAACAGACTTAAGAACAGGTGTTTCTTCATAAACACCTGTCGAAGAATCCCTAAAATAACACCTGCCACTTTATTTAATGACCTCTTTTTATGGGAACTCTGACCTAAGCATATCCACCTGTTTACCATTTCGGCCTAAGTGATGCGTCGCTTCAAAGATTCGTCTGAAAGTATTTTAAAAGATGAAAGCCTAGGTCTGATTATCACAGAGGGACACATTGACCTCACAACAACAATAAACAAGGTATAAACAACTGGTTTTTGAAACGGCGCTTGGGTTATATTTAACAGATGATCGAGTCGGTTCATTGGACCGAGTGACTCTGGACGGTCTAAAGAAATGTTAGTTTTTACCCTCAAAACAACTGGTAAGAAATTTAAAACAAGCCAAAAACAAGTCAAGACAACGCTCAGAAGATAGACATTCAAATTGATAATGAACATGATGGCGTCTAATTGATGTCTACACTTGCGAATGATTTCGCAGAACTTGATCACAATCTTGGCAACCATTTGAGTGAAATTTAGTCCAACACAGATGACACTAGTGAGAATATGACCTATGTATGACCTTGTTTGGTCACGTAAAATAAATCTAATCCTTCGGGCCAGCCCTAGGAGAGCTGTTAATCAGCTCAGTGGTCTGGTTAAACTAAGGTATACTTAACTTTTCAGCCTAGTCTACATAATCAAGTATTATTTAACCTAACCTGATATGACCTAGTACACTTAACCTAATGCTAAATGATTTAACGTAATATTACTTTGTTAACCCAACCTATCCCAAATTAACCTTACCTAGCTTAATATAACCTGGTTTAACTAAACATTTTACTTAACCTAATATTAACTGGTCCATCTAACCTTACATTACTTAGCCTAAACTAATACTGACCTAACATCAAACAGTCTGCATAACCTTACCTAGATCTTGACCTAAACTAATACTGACCTAATATTAACCAGTCTGCATAACCTTACCTAAACCTTGACCTAAACTAATACTGACCTAATATCAACCAGTCCGCCTAACCTTGACCTAAACTAATACTGACCTAACATCAACCAGTCCGCTTAACCTTACCTAAACCTTGCTGACCCAACCTAACCTTGACCTAAACTATTGTTACTTTCAATATGGTCATCATCAAATCTTACTTTAGATCATTCTTTACTTAGACCTGAATAAGTACTTTACGGGGATTCTAAGACATAATACTTAAAGATTCTTAAATTTAAAAGATCAATTATTGAATGATTTAGATCCTCTTAGAATATTTGAATGTTAAACATAAAAGGAATTTGGAAATTAAAAAAAGAAAAAATTATACATTCTTTGTGCATGCGTTTGCTAAGAACTAGAAAAAATAGCTTTAATATTCTTTGTCATTGTTAGAAGCAACATTTACCAAGGTCATTCTTTGAATAGACAACTCCTAAGTTGCATCAGTGCTTGCTTTAACAATCAAACTGTTGAACAGCGTTGTTAAGTAATTAACTTATCGTTACCTCTCAGTTGCACTTATAAACAATTGCTAGAAGGTTGAGGAGAGTAAGATGGAATCGAGAGAATATGAACGGAGGTACAGTAAAAGTAATCGTAGCAGTTAGGACCTTGAGTCATACCTACAGTGCACCTCCTACGGGGGTTATTTATATATATATATACTTTATACTTCGTATATTAGTTGTATATTAAGTGACATAGCCGCCTCTGGGTGCAAGATGGCGTGTTTGGTAATTAAGTGGGGTTAATGGGCCTTTTTAGACTATGTACCATAGAAACACTTACTCACGTTAAATAACAAGAACATCCTATTAATTCATAATGGTTCAGCTGCACGCAAGCAGCTGTTTGTGTCTGGAGAGAGAGAGAGAGAGAGAGAGAGAGAGAGAGAGAGAGAGAGAGAGAGAGAGAGAGAGAGAGAGACCCCTAAGCCTACCTCGAATACTTAAAACGTAAGATTTGTAAACACAGGTCTATCTAACCCTGATTCCTACCTGGAAAAATGGACATTGGAACCACAGGTCTAATTAAGGAACGAACACCTTTTAATTATTTTACTATTTAACCATTATTCCGCCATTAAAAAGTCCACGATAATGGAACCTTAAAATGGCAGGAATGCCATTAATGAAAACCGGGCGATTATAATCCCATTGAGTTTTATTTTTATTTTTCCTAAATGTCAAAAGTGCTTTGGGAAAGTCCCTGTAAATGACTGTTATTTAGATCTTGGTATTTTAAGTGACAAAAATGGACGCGTGTGTTGACAAAATGAGACAATTTTACGTTTATACAGATATTTAGATTCTAATTTTGGATATGTGTGTCTTTAATACAGTGTAACATAGGTGTATATATATAATAAATAAATATATAAATAAATAAATAAATATATATATATATATATATATATATATATATATATAATTTAACTGACAAATACCTATAAAATTATCAACATTAATTAAGACAAAAATAAATATATATATAAATATGTATATATATAAATATAAAATTATCAACAAATAAGACAAAAATAAATATAATTTAAATATGGACAAAAATATATTAAAAAATTATCAACAAATAACTAAGACAAAAAATAAATAAAAATAAATAAATAAACAAAACCACGTTTTTACTCACGCAGTTACCGGAAGTAATCAACTTCCTGTCTCCTACGGATGGCACCGGAAGTCAATTAACCCGAAGTGTTGAAATGCTTATCATCATCATCATCTTATGGGATAATTAACGCACAACAAAAGCCGTAATCACTTAATTAAGCGGCTCTACTTTTCAGAGACATCATTATAGAACCGCATGACGTCACAGAACGCATGTTACGTAACGGTCGTTACGACGTAATTCAAATAACCGGATCTGTAGGAGTAAAGAGACCTTTCTTTGACACTGTCCGAGTTCCGACTGACCAGCGATCGCCAGGAGAGCCGCCTTTTATAGACTCCGACGGGTTCGCGCATGCGCAGATGCAAGTTTCCCCATTTCGAACGAGGTCCTGGAGGAAGAAAGTCGCTCTGCCCATGACTTGCGGTTTTTCCTTGTCTGGGTTCAAGGGCATCGAAGGAGGGCATGCAAGTCGTGGGCATGAGAGATTTATAATTAGTTATTTTGTTAATAATTATTGTTTCAATTTAAAGACTCAAATTATCATATAAATTAAGAAAATTAAGAAAAAGAAGAAGAAGAAGAATGAGCGGGAACAGGAATGCACAAAATACCAGAATGAATCGGAATTATTTTTTTATTTTTTTTTAACGCCGAATTCCTCCTAATTCCGCAACATCACTTAGTCAACAAAGATGACGATCCTTGAGGAATGGATTGAGGAAAATGGGGAGGAGGTTGAGGGACGGGTTGAGGTGAGGGTTGAGGAGGAAATTGAGGTTGAAGAGGTGAGGTTCCCTTACCCGGGTCACGGCGACCGTTGAGAACATACCTGTAAAAATGTATGACATCATCGGAGAGAGAGAGAGAAAGAGAGAGAGAGAGAGAGAGAGAGAGAGAGGTCAGAGACTCGTAGGCCTATGTAGAGGCTTCTCCTTACAAACCGAATATTAACGATTTTGAGAGACCAGTGGACGATTTTGAGAGAGAGAGAGAGAGAGAGAGAGAGAGAGAGAGAGAGAGAGAGAGAGGTCATTATACCTCAGCTAATATGTGTACTCATAGGCCTATGTAGAGGCTTCTCCTTACAAACCGAATGTTAACAACACCAGTGGACGATTTTGAGAGAGAGAGAGAGAGAGAGAGAGAGAGAGAGAGAGAGAGAGAGAGAGAGAGAGAGAGAGAGACAGAGTCCTCTTCAAGAAAGGTTAAAACAACACCGAACTGCTGGAAGCACAAAAGACTCTCTCTCTCTCTCTCTCTCTCTCTCTCTCCGTCTCTCTTCAAGAATATAATCACCCTGGCCGAGTTATTTGGGCGCCAAAGCATAAAGGCGCTTGATAAATGTGGGCCGTTCCCAACCTTATGCCTGCAAAGGGCACGGCCCCGGACCTAAGACTGCAACTCTCTGTTTTTTTTCCTCTCTCTTTGTTAAACTCTCTCTCTCTCTTCTCTCTCTCTCTCTCTCTCTCTCTCTCTCTCTCTCTCTCTCTCTCTCTCTCCCCGCTCAGGTTAAAGTCTCTCTCATCTCTGACTCTTCACACTTTTCAGGATGAACAGGCTCTCTCTCTCTCTCTCTCTCTCTCTCTCTGATAGACCTATCTAGTAAGGATTAACTGAATATAAACAATCATTAACATATAATTAAAGTAGCTCACAGGATTTATGTATTATAGGCCTACATGTGTTTGTCAAAAGGATTACTCTGTAATCCCCCATCGTCAATCAAATTACGAATATTAATCTCCGGATGGCACTGGAAATCGGATTACAAGGGATTTATTATCAGACCTATTCTTAAGCGGGTGTTATGGGATTGCATTGAGTTAATCCATAGGCCTACTCTCAAGCAATTGATCGGGGATTACACTGAGGATTTAATATGAGGCTTATTCTCAAGCAACTGCTCAGGGATTACACTGGGGATTTAATACTAGGACCAACGAGAACCAAAATCAAAATATATACAACTACCATTTCCATTCCCTCCTACGTCGGTGGTTTTATAGGCGTTTTATAGGCCTATTAAACTTCATAGGACACTCTTAGATGACAGTAAGAGAATCTATATACATGTAGAGAGAGAGAGAGAGAGAGAGAGAGAGAGAGAGAGAGACAGGTAACAGGAGGAATTTCCTATGAATCATATCTGTGGGAGTGGATGTCTCGCTGAGAGAGAGAGAGAGAGAGAGAGAGAGAGAGAGAGAGAGAGAGAGAGAGAGAGAGAGAGAGAGAGAGAGAGAGAGAGAGAGCATAATCTAGATGGAGATAGAGAGACAGGGAGAGAAAGAGAGACACAGAGCATAAGAGAGAGAGAGAGAGAGAGAGAGAGAGAGAGAAAGCAATATCCATTCACATTCATCTACGATAATTTGTTCATTTATCAATAGATTATCATCGAATTAAATAAGTCACCCATAAAATCAATACCGTTTTCTCTAATGACATTCATAGAAAACGGAAACTTCAAAACAACACCTTCAGCCTGGCGAGTGATTCTTCTTCTTCTTTTCACGTTTTTATTTATTTACCTATCTATTTACTTACTTATCTATTTACTTATCTACTTATTTATTAGTTTAATTATCTATTTATTTATTTATCTATTTATTTCCGTCTTTGTTCCTTTCTCTATTCCTTAAATCGTGAGTTAAAAATTATTACAGGTAAATTAACCTGCAACGAACGAGACAAATTAATGGAAATTATGATAAATATTTAAATAAATAACTAATTAAATATATAAATAATTAAAGACAAATATTAAAGAGGGTATCAAACTGTTACAGCTGACTTCAGGAGACGTCAGCAGCAGAAAGATTTAAATTTAAATTATTTTTTTAACAAGACAAACTTTAGAGGATGAGAATATTATTAAAAATTTTTTTTTTTTGGTAATTTTTGAATCATATTTTACTTTTATAACTGTCATACATTTTATAGTTATAGCTCCATGTACAAAAATATTCCAGCACTTGATTAAAAAATACGATTTCACACACACACACACTTATATATATATATATTACTAACAGGACCTCCTTCAAACTGGATGGTATCTTGAGAATGAGGACACTTTGCCCTAGAAAGCTTGTGACATTTTTTGAATAAATATCTCCACTAGATACCATCCAGTTTGAATGAGGTCCTATTAGTAACTGTACTTATACACAGAACGATTGTGTATGTGATAAAGTTAACACAACAATATATATATATATATATATATATATATATATATATATATATATATATATAATACATATATATATACACCACACTCTTGACCATATAGTATTCGCATTACATCTTAAAATTATTAGCCATTTCATATATAATTTTACAGCATAAAGTGCATTTTGTATCATGTTATATATACACCTTTAAGAAAGAGAGGTAGTGATTACAATATCATAAGCAAATAGCAACAATTGACCATAAAAATAAAGGTATATTATGAATGAGAGAGAGAGAGAGAGAGAGAGAGAGAGAGAGAGAGAGAGAGAGAGAGAGAGAGAGAGAGAGAGAGACCCTTAAGGTCCCTTCTCTTCAAAATGAGAACACTCTCTCTCTCTTAAAAAGGTGTTTATAAACAAACGAATGACGCAAACTACATTTAGAATTGATAATACTTTGATTGAGAACTTTGTGTATAATTTCTATGTATGTATGTATGTATGTATGTATGTATGTATGTATGTATGTATGTATGTATGTATGTATGTATGTATGTATGTACAAGCATCAGTGTATGCATTCTTTGTTAACTGTAATCAATTGTAGATGAATCATAATATCTTCAAAAATGTCCTACAAAAAGGTTTAAAATTAAAATAATCTTTAAAGTATGGACTAAGAATTCCCTGAAAGGACACAGCAAAACCTTTGTCAGAGATAAATAGATCTATGTTACATTAGCCTGTGAGTAAATGATAGGGATTAAATGAAAGTAAATATTATAAAAGATAAAACTGAGTAAAATATCTAAAATGAACTCTCGAAGACAGTCCTGGGCTACACAAAATTTCAAATGGTGCCAATTTTTGGTACAGATGATGACCTGGTCTTTGGAATCTAACCTTGCCAATAAGTGACGTGGGTGGTTGCAGATTACCTCTTGACCTGTCATCAGGTAACTCTGAACGTTCTTTCTGAGAAACCATGTTACAATCTGGCATTGCATATCTTTTTGTTTACATTCATAAGGGATTTCACGCTTACAGATGTCTCCAGCACGCACTTTGTCAGCACACAACAGTAGACATAAAAATTTATGAAAGTACAACACTCCTATATATGCAAAATACTTTAGGTACTGTGTGCCTAACTTTTAAAACACAGACAAACGTGCGTGACTTTACAATTGTCTTCACAAACTCATTACAAACAAACTCACCAGAGGCTTTGTACAAGGAATTCGCAATGGTAGAACCTTGAGGGCTGCAGATTACAGTTTTCTGAAGACAGAAAGTACTGTACTGACATTTCTGACAAATGGTGATGAGAATCTTGGAAGAATGGTAGTTAACTGACACAAGACACTCTGGAGCAGTCTATAGAAAGTTTTTAGAACTCTCAGCTGCAGATCTCCAGTCATTCCGAGGCTCTGTGATAGACCTCCATTGGTGGAACTTTCAACAGAATTCTCCAGTGTAGCCTGATCTACAGTCGCGTTTATTGTGCCCACACACAAAAGGCCAATGAAATCAGGCCTCAGTAATAGGGCTAGAACATCAATCTCTGTGGACAAGTAACAAAGTACAAAGTTCTTAGTTTCCCAAAATAAGTTGGTTTCTCTTGCACTAATATCTAATGCAGAACTGCTTAGCAGTTCTTGCCTACATTTAGTCTTTTTGCATAGACTACACATCAAGTTAAAGAGACACTTTTACCACTATTCTAAATCGTGTTTCAAATGCCAACTGAGTCATATTGTACCATTTCTTTATAGAATGATGTGTCGTCACTTTCTGGTCCCAGCTGGGAGAAATGATGTTAAATTACTCCGCTGTTTAACTCCTCTACATCTACTGAATCTTCAGGTGCATTTTGAGGAACATAATGCAGAAACATTGACTTCAGATACTCTGGGGTTACGAATATATAGGCCCCTCTGTTGGTTGCTTTAAATTTTCCTGAAAAATGGTTGTTACCCAATTTAAAAAATGCCCCCAGACAATACTAAAAATGTTAAAACATTGGGTATGTTCAAAGTTTTCAAGGCAGGTGATTCTCACACTACTTAATCAGTAACTAGACAGTGCTTCATACCCATAATTTCTAATACTAATGAATACTATCCACTTGTAAATCTTCTGATACCCCTGAGGTGTTGAAATTTAAATACCACTTAACACTGGTGGAACACTGACACCATAATTACACTGACAACACTAATCTGACAACTCTCCGTTCACTTTCAATATCCGCAGGTCCTTCGTGACTGAAAATACACTTGATACACTTGTATATCTTGTGATTATACCCTTGGAATCCTGGCCTCTTGTAAACAGAAGCCTTGATGTTCCTCCTCAAGGTTCATTGACCTGACACTTGAAGAAATTCGCCTTCCCGTCTGTCGTGATGACCGTCTCGACCGGGCTCAGACTCCCCGACATCAGGATGCCGGTGCCGTTGCTGTCCCCTTTTGAGGTTGCGGGTTCGACAAGGGCCTTTTCCTTGGCGTCGACAACAGAGTTTGGTAGGTCGGAGGGACTGGGGTTGCAGAGCAGCGCTGACATCTGGTGGGGATAGAGCGGATTACATTGGTAGGACAAGAGAGGTCTGTGATGCTGGGCTGTGAGGACACCTGGTGGCTGTAAGTGGGGACATGAGCTGTTTCATGAACATGAAAATGATTTTCTACATCAAATTGAACCAATAAATTTCTTGACAGTTCCTGCCATTTCATGCACCAAGAGGTGGTTTCTCCATCTTTGTTAATAGTCAGTGATTACTGAGACGTAGTTCCCAAGACAATGAGATCAAAAGAGTAGTGTTGTTACTTTCTACTGGCCATAAAAGTTTCTGATGAGAATCTGGAGGCCAGAAAAAAGTGTTCTGGATTAGTTGATTCTCATCCGTGATGTCTGCTCAAAATAAACAACATACTTAAAACTAATACCTAACTAGAATGCCTCTCTTCTTGAGAGCCATCACAGAAAACAGCTTATGCAAGAACAAACATAGCTGTATTATGAACTTGGGAGAGATCAATGCATTAACAACTTATTGTAACTGATAACCAGTGAGATCAGAGAACTTGAACAGCAGATATTTTGAGTGAGCTCAGAGCATAACATTTCTTGCGACCAGGAACTTTTGGGCAGGACCCAAGGGTAAAATAACCTTGGTATTGTCTGCTACAGTTCAAGGCCCACTGCCTTCGTAATTGACACTAGAATGAGCTCTGCTTGTAGGAACACCTTACCTCTCGATGTCTCCTCAGCATAGGAATAAACTCAAAGTCGTGGTCATCCTCGCCGAAGGGGTTCAGAAGGGCCTCTGCAACTTTGAGCCATCCTATGTAGAAGAAGAGTTGCAGGAATGAGAAGACAGGCACGTAGATGTCGATGCCACGGTCTTCGTACTTCTTCGATGGGTCCAGGAACTGTTCCCCGATGATCGAGAACACGAAGAACGTGTACACGGCTATTGTTACTACCTGGAAGGTTAGAGTGGGTGCATGTTAGCAGAGCTTTCTTGTGAGATCTTTACTCAGATTCCAACAACTTTTACACCACCCTTTCCCAGTTCCACTGGGGATGATTCATACAAGCTTTGAGGTATTGGACACTGGGAATCATACTATCCAAAAATACATCTACGACTAAATACAGCAATCGCCATTGCAAAATCCTACTAAGGGAGACTAAATCACTACAATGCTGCTTGGTATGCACTGATGGTGATGCTTGCTTGCCACTTTCTCCAAAACTACCAACTGAAATGCGATGCCTTTATCCCACCAGACAGTAATTCTTATTATAAGATTGATATAGCTTCTGTATTTAAGGGTGTTGTACAATCATGGATATGAAACATAGAGTAGTCACTGGGTTTCTGACCAGAGAAGACTCAGAAATGTATGTGGTGAAGCTGTGGTTAAAGGGACATAATTTGCAATAGGTGAGTTAAAAAGTTTAAGCAAGGAACCCCCAGGGTTGGTAATAAATTGGTCTCAGTCTAGGATGGTGTGGACTAAGTCTCAGCTTTGTTCTTTGAAACTTTGGCTTTGTCAAGTAGATTCTTCACCAGTTAGGGGCTGATTTGAAGAAGAAATTGGATATACTAGTCTGGAACTGTTGGCAACAGTTATAACACACAAAAACACCTTTTTGGGGGGAATTCTTGCCCTAGCAATGACACCTGGGCATGCCTATACGACCAAAGAATCAGCCAATGGAGTGACAGTGCTCCACCACAGCTGGACCAAAGACATTCAATAGCCAGTACACAGCACACAAGGTTTACGGTGAATGTCTTCTGGGAGGACAAGGGGGCGCTTTAACTATACTTTGAACTGGCCACTACATTACACCACTACACAAAAGAAAAGCACAGAAACAGATTGTTATTCAGTTTTGCATGGCAACACATGACCCTACAATTCTTTGGTGACATCTCAGGTCACTGCACAAGTGGGAAGGTCTGTGAGGTCACATCTAACTAACAGCCCCAGTCTGGCACCGTCAGACTTAACTTGTCCAGTCTGATGAAGGAGAGCTGTCAGGGATGATGCCTCTAATGATTCAGGCAAAGTGGGTGAAGCTGCTGGACACTAGACCATGGAATGCCTGAGAGTGTTTTTGCAAATTGGATTCAAAAAGTGGGTTTAAAAGTGGCACAGATGCATCACCTTGATTAGAAGCTACTTTGCAGACAAGGGGTTGCTCTACCAATGCATTTAATTACAAATTTCTCATGTTTTTAAAGGAGGTTTATGACACGGCATGCATAACTTTTAGTACAACTGCCGTACTATCTACTGCTGTTATGGATATCACAACTCAGTCATTAAATATGATTGAAATCAGACCAAGTGAGTCTTGCTGGTAACAATGAGAGATGAAAAGTGAATTTGTCTCCATTTGACGTCCTCAAATTCTTTTTAATCATTTGAATCTTACTGGTAAGTCAACAACTAAGATATTTGACACTGCAAATTAGTATTATCACCTCAAACTAATGTCGTTTTTGCATGTAACCTGATTGAAAATATGTCTAAAATTGATAAATCAAAGTTGCTTTAGAACCAGCAGCAGAAATTCCATTTACCCAAGGCAATGAGATCAGAACTGTTTTGACTCTTATCTCCACTTCATTGTAAACTTTTCCGCAGTGGAACTTGTGTCAAGAAAAAGGGATGAAACAGCGAATGCTGCTCTCAAAAATCCAACATAAAAGATTATCTGTATTCCAAGAACTAGGCTTTGCAAAAGGTTAGGTTTGATACACTACGATTCTTACTACAGTATAAATGATGGAAAGCTGACCTGACTGCAATGGTCCCTTGGTGAAAGTACTGGAAAATAAAATCAAAATGTCTGTGGCAGGTCAAACTACTGGCTTCATAGATTTCCAGTCTTCAAACATAATCAAAATCCCACAGAGGTCCATAAAATTACTCTGAGGTCAGACTTTTCAAGTACAACAAACCAAGGCTTCAGAGGTAACTTACCTGAGTATACACCAAGGGTATGTTGTAGGTGTTCCAGCCAATAAGTTCCCCACATTTGGTTCTCACAATCAGAATCTCTCCAATGACAGTCTTCTGATGCGTGTCGCTGCTGATGAGGTTGGCTTTACGGGCCTTGTCGACTAGCTTGCAAGCCCACATGATCGGGACCCAGGTCTTGTGTTCCTTCGTCCTGGTGTCAAGGGTTTCTATGACAATCATTTCATCTTCTGTCAAGTAACCTGTGATGGAGGAAAGTAAAACACCAACTTATGTCTGGACAGTTGACTGAACAAGCATGGTTTAAAGGCATAAGTCCAGCTTGACTTGAAGCTGGAAAGTTCTCCAGAGACTCAGAAAGATGGCAACTTTCAGTGTGAACTTTTGATAACATCATTTCTACATTTACTGAATTTAGAATATAGGAAATTACATTTAAAGGGTGAACAGGAACTTAGGACAAGTGCTAATTATCACTGGCACTTGAATTGGATTTGCACTGTGACATGTATTGAATGTACTTCAAGAACAATGTTCTCTATGTATGGGTACTTTTCTCATTTACAGAGCAATTGTTTTAAAGTCAGAGCAATAGGCTTTTAAAGTTAATCTCTCATTGTGCTGACAATTGCTTTTTCTGTCAAATGTCAAACCACTGAGCCTGTTGCAGTTCTAAGATACCTTGCTTTTGACAAATGACTGCTCAGCAAGCTGCTATTCCTAACCACAGGTCAAAACTCCACAGTGAATAAACTGTCCACAATTCCTCACCTGCAGCCACCAGGCCGTTAAGTCCCTTGAACTTCTTCTTCACTGCTGGGGATACCGTGCAAAACGTCAGGGCGATCGACAGGTTCACATATCGCAGAATTGTTCCTCGGATGGCGCAAGATTCTGCGTCCTGGGAGAGAAGAAGATTGAGATGTGTCTCTGAGTTTGTTTACTGTAATTTCTCTGGCCGCTATTCTAAAGCTGCATTGAATATTTACAAAAAGGTAGATGATTATATTTCCTAATCAGGATATAAATCTTCCTTAAGGTGAGCATGGGTAGTTATAATCTGAATGTATCTTGTCTCATACATGTTAAGTATCATACATTTATAAGTAATAGAATTAACCTGACCACCACACTTTGATAGTGATTCCTTAACCTGATACTCTGATCCCGTAATGATATCAGTCCTGCTCTTCTGCCAATAAGGTTCTCTACAACACTTGACAATACAAAATTCCTCCTTTCTTCCACTCTGGAGGAACTATGGCTTGCTCTACATTATAAATCACTTTTTCAGCTGAAAATTCAAGTAGAGCCAATATCTCTGATCCTTCTGCTCAAGTCTTATGTCTGCCATCAGAAGGCGCGAGGGATCTACCCATCTCTAAAGACTGGACAGGTATCTTATGTGGACGCAGAACAACCAGGACTACTGAACTATACAGGTACTATTCTTACCCAGAAATGAAGACTGGGACTCTCACCTGGCCTGGTATGAGAGACGACACCACAATAGACGTCGTGTCCGGCCAAGGGAGACTCTGGTACATGCCCCACCACCGGCTGACGACCAGGGACACGAAGAAACCCAACACGAACGATACGGGGATGACGTTCCGGAACCTCGCGCAGTGCATGACGACCATCTCGAAGCTCCTGAAAGATATCAAACCCGAGTCTTATTCCCAGCTGACGTAAGAGAGAATTGGTGAACTTGGGTCCTATTTCCAGCTGACATAAGAGTGAAATCAGTCTTATTTCCATCTTACATAAGAGAGATCTATTCATTACTAGCAAAACTACTTGACTTCAGCTTTCAAAACCACAACAGTTCTCCAGACGAGCAAAGTAACTTACGTTTTCTGTGCGTCGTTGAGAGCGAGGCGATAGGTTAGCGACAGTATTAAAAAGAGGATGGTATATACCAGCATATCCTGCCATACCATCTTGTAAACACTCCCGCGCCATCTGTCGAGAGAAGTGGTTTTGTCAGTATTAAAGCGTTCACATGGACCAAGTCCACCACAGGGGCCACTGACTAGGAATTCAAGGTTCCAGAGAACATTGTGCTCAGTTGAAGGAAGCAACGTAAGGTAACAGAAAATACAGAAACAAGAGATAAGTTATCAGAAAAGAAAAAATAAATTAAGAAATTAATAAATAGAGAAAAATGAAAGTAAATCATAAATACAAGGACATCTGCTTCAGGGTATACCCTTTTGACGCACGAACGTGGAAGTCCTTGGAGACTTAAATGCAAAAGTTATATACATACAGAACTGTACTGAGTGTTTGGCAATACAGAAAATGGCCCACATATTGTGACACGTGATAGATAATAGACTACGTATGCGTAGCACTAGACAAGAGCACGCTCAGACTCACGCACACATATGCGAGTGTGTCTTTGCGCGTACGAGCATTTAAGTCTTTGTGTTTGTGTCTGTGCGTGTCTGCTCTAGACTTACCTGGCCAAAAGCCTCCAGAATGAGCCAAAGTTGCCCTGGCTGGCCATCATGTCTGCGTAGACCACCGTCATCCTGCCTGATTTTCCTCTGACCGCAGTTTTCTGGAAAAGCCACGAGAGGAAATTATCAAACCCATATTCTGGTGAGTAGGAGACTGTGGAAAGTAAGGCGGAAGAAAGAGAATATGAAAGGAGGTACAGTAAAAGGGATGAAAGGGGTTGCAGCAGCTAGGGACTGAAGGGACGCTGCAAACAACCTTAAGTAATGCCTACAGTGCACCGCATGAGGTGCACTGTCGGCACTACCCTCCTAGGGGATCTTTTTAGCTTAATTCCTAGTCGGGGTCGCTGTTTTGAACGTGCATCTTCTAGCTGTTTCTATTGTGAGTGGGTGATTTCGTAATTGGTTTCGACAGATGTTTGATAGACTTTGAAAATGATTCTTTGTCAATAGTTATATTTTTTATTGATTCTACTGATTTCAGGTTACTAACATATAAATATTTTCACCAATACATACAATAATATCACAACAACTTCCATATACAAATTATAAAGACATTTATAAAGATTGGGGTAAAAATAAGTCGATTTCTTCCAAAAGTTGATGATCTAGAAATCTGGCTGAGTCTGTCAAATCCCTCTGACAATGACAGGTTGAAATTCCTCATAAGGAAAGAGTAACAGAAATCTTTCTTTGGTTAAAGCTAAGTCTGTTTAACAGACGGTCTGTAGCATCCCTTTGTCTGTGACAAGCCTGGTGCCAATATGTAAACAAGAGACTGAATCTGAGGCTGAAGCTCTTTGAATACTGGAACAGAAAAGTGGCACTCTGGGAAAACATCAAATTAATGAGACTTTTTTCTGTCGCAAAGTTTAATCTCGACATTAGGGAATAGGGACCTGAAAATATATATTAAATAAGGAAGTCTGGTTCCTGTAGAAGACGCTGGCACTGTTCCAGAAATGGATCTTCCAGTACTACAGGGAACCGCTGGCACTGTGCCAGAGTAGATGCTGAAGGCCTGTGCTATAATGCAATAGTACTGTGTACAGGTCTGGCCTTTGTAACCAGAGAATTATATGTATATATGTATTTATATATATACACAAATAATGTCCGTCCTTTTCCCCACAAGATTTGCATTCACAGCTCTCCCAAGGTCTCTTCAATTGTTGCCATGAACGAGGTACATTTCTGGTCAAAATTTCGTGAAAATTCACACTTGAATTATTACATACGTTTACCATAATTTTACTGGCAACATTTTCTATTTACTTCTCTCTCTCTCTCTCTCTCTCTCTCCCCATGATTTAATCTTCTTTATACCGAGAGAGAGAGAGAGAGAGAGAGAGAGAGAGAGAGAGAGAGAGAGAGAGAGAGAGAGAGAGAGAGAGAGAGGTATATTGATTCGAATTCTGCAGTGCAGTGTTTAATGCCTTTAACTCTTCATTATCAGGTTTTACGGATCTCTCGAGTCACTCTCTGCTACACACACACACACACACACACACACACACTCTTACATACACACACACACACACACAGAAAGGTCAGTGTTACAGAACCGGTTCGAACCACTTCTAAATAACACCCTGGTTCTACGGACAAAAAATAATTTATGTTCGTTGGCTCCTGCATAAACTATTAACACCGCAACGCCCAAAGATTCTCTGTGGTTTATCCTCCTCCCAGTCTCTCTGTTGCTTATTTGATTTTTAATATTAAATATTTTAAACTATATATATGTATATATATATGTAGTGACCCAATTACCCACCTTTGGTTGGTGTAAACAGTGCTTGGTCCATAGATTACTGCTTGCCTACTGCCTACAAGTCCAGTCTATTGTACATGGATAAAGTATTACAATCTACAAGGGTCATCCCTGAAGAACTGGTGAGAAATAGCATTTTGTTTCCCACAGGACTTTAAGGACTAAAAAAAGGGATTTTTTGCTGACTCTCATATTGGCCTATGCCTTTCAGAACAACACTGCACTATACTGATTTCAAGACTAGCATTCACGGTGCTGCTAAACAGCAGAAAGTGAAATTTTCACTCACCAGCAGGACAGGTTATGAAACATGCTACTGAACCGTAGCACAGTATCCTCAAGACCAAATATAAACATACAATCAGTGCCTAAGTAGTCACTAGGAAATTACTACTGATGAATCAGCAGGTGACAGGCCTATGGGAACCACAATGGCCCCATACCTCCCATGCAAACACGCTAAGGTCGCGTTGCCAGTGAAATCAATCAAGCCATGAGCCAAGGTCGAATTGGGGTCACATCTTGGTGAAACTTGGGCAAAATCACTGAGCTACTGTGAAACTGGTCTCAGCAAGGTACAAAAGTTCACACTAAAGATTTTAGCAAGTGATCTGTGTTGTAAAAGATCTGGGAACTGATAAGAATCATTATCAACTCATAAAAGGGTCTGAAGTTATTTTGTCCCAGAATTTGCAGCAAATGCTATAGCTAGCCATTTACCAACAAACACTGATTAAAATTACCATCACGTTTGAAAAGGCATTTAGTGCTGACACATACATAGTAATATTCTTGTTTCTGTAGCTGCAACAAACATTGCAGTGAAGTATGAATACCCTCCTTATACATACATACATACATACAGAAATATTCTTACGTTCCTCAATTCTCCAGACGACTTTTGACCTAAAATCCAATTGGCTCCCAAGTCCAATCGTTCTTGACCTAATTTTACCTTTCTCTCGCGTGTTCCACTGCATTAGAGAATAGGGAATATGCCTTCGCTGGTTGGGTGGTCACGAAAACTCACTGCTTTATTGATTAGACAGACACTCACTTACTTCCCTCGCCCCCACCTCTGAGTGGGAGTGAGTATTTGGGAGGGGCCTGATGAATGAGGTTCCAGTTTGACTGGAAGGGGAGTTACGTATTTAGGTACCTTCTTTGTACCCCCACGCAAACAGACTTAGTGAGTGTGTGTGATTGAATCAGTCTTTGTATGTGTACATCATGTCTTCAGCTAGAAGTAAATTATTCAGCGTTTTTCGACAAGTTTGCCATAAATTTCACTCCACATTGGCCAGTCTCAGAAGTTTCTTCTAGGTCTCAGTTTTCTGCAAAAGAAAACTATTGTCCGTCCGCACATTATTCTGTCAGAATTTTTCTGTCCACCCTCGGATCTTAAAAACCGCTGAGGCTAGAGGGCTGCAAATTGGTATGTCGATCATCCACCCTCCAATCATCAAACATACCAAATTGCAGCCCTCTAGCCTCCTCAATAGTTTTTATTTAATCAAAGGTTAAAGTTAACCATCATCGTGCGTCTGGCAACCATATAGGATAGTCCACCACCCGACCATGGTTAAAGTTTCATGGACCGCGGCTCATACAGGTGTACAGTCGATAGATCGATGCCTGTGGGAATAATACATTCAATTCTGACGCTAGATAAGTCATCCGGTCAATAGGAATCGCCGACATGCTGGAATCCTTTTCAACAAATGGTCTTAATTTTTTTTTCCTGGTGAATTCTGAGTCATCATAATTATGGGTTATCGATGCTTCGAGTTATCTTACTTAGCGGTTATCGATAACTCTGAATTATTATAGATCATGTTAAGGATTGGTTTTTAAAATGCACGTGTAGATGTATATTGAAGTAAAGGTTATGGAAAATTATTATTATTATTATTATTGGAATCTAAATTGACTAATATAATCGCTGTCAGTTGAAAACCTTGACAAAACACAATTATCGAATCACAAAGGTTTTTAGACAGCATTTTATGGTTTTTAGACTAAAAACGTCAGGTTTTTATATTAAAAACTTTGGGTTTTTGGACTGAAAACCCTAAGACTACGTAGACAGCAATTCATCCAAAAAACTGCTGTAACGTGGACCTCTTGAACGCTTATCTCTATAATACGCACCGAATGTCCTGTCGACTCATAGCTTTATCAACAATCGTATCCTGTCGAGTCTTCAAAACTCGAGTAAAAGGTTATAACAAAGAACTATAACAATTACACTATAACAGTGAAGGCTTAGAGAGGTTTAGAAGCTATATCTAATAATAATAATAATAATAATAATAATAATAATAATAATAATAATAATAATAATAACTAAATATCTTAAAAAGTGATGCAATTTCAACCAACCAGCGGAAAGATTCTGACAAATTTTTTTTGTCTCACATTCTCAAGGTTCCGTCGGTTATACGTTTCGAGAGAGAGAGAGAGAGAGAGAGAGAGAGAGAGAGAGAGAGAGAGAGAGCGAAAAGTTGATCGTATACTGCATGATTCCTGTCTAGTTAAAGACTGTCATTATTCGGTCTTTCAGTTTTACGTCGGTGGGCTATTGCGCGCTTGTAATCATCTCTCTCTCTCTCTCTCTCTCTCTCTCTCTCTCTCTCTCTCTCTCATTATCAAGGTCATGTGGAAGGGGAATGAGTTTGCTCTTTTTTTTTCGTCCAGAATGGAGTGGGTGGGAGGCGGGTGGGGGTGGCAATTTGTATTGGTGTGAATTTGGACAGTTACACTGCAATGCTTTACATGCAAATTGTTTAAATACGTATTTACTTTCGTATATCTGTCTCTGTATACATACACATGCACATAACACATGTGTATGTATGCATGTATATATATATATATATATATATATATATATATATATATATATATATATCTGTTAGTACTGTGAAAGCAAAAATGTTATTCAACAACCAGAACTTACTTCCATCTTTCGTTTTCCCCATAATTCCGAAAAATAACTGTGAAATTCTCTTTCTTTCCACGTCAGTATTTCTCAGTGTGAATGGAGGACCAATATTGATAAAAAAATACCAAGAGGAAATGCTTATAAAAAATATATTTCCAGGGACATATAAACTGATCTTTCTCAGACCCCTCCCTCCAGCAGGCGAGTTTTTCAGTGCATTCCTGTACAGAACGTGACTTGCTAGTTTTCACAGAGGCCTTGGGCATGTTTGTACCCAGTTTGTACATTCAGGAGAGTAGTGTCTGCAGTAGAATTTATTATTATTATTATTATTATTATTATTATTATTATTATTATTCAGAAGAGGAACCCTATTCATATGGAACAATCCCACCAAAGGGGTCACTGCCTTGAGATTCTTCAGGCTTCCAGAGAATCTGGTGTTCATTAGGAAGGAATAAGAGAGGTCCCACTTATTAAAAAGGAAATAAAATAAAAGAATAAAGAGATAGATAGATAAAAATGCATTAATAACTAGATGGAGCATCTAGTTAGGATGCCAAAAAATGGCAGTTTTCATAAATCTTGTCAGCTATGGTGTTTGTGTTCAATCAAACACTGTACATCACCAGAAACCTGTCATTTGTAAGCTTTCCAAGTTATCGATCGTTGCTTGCAAGCATCATCGACATTTTTTCTCGCGTAGGTAGGCTGTAATGATACTTTTAAAGTGATGGGTACCATTACAGTCAAAATTTTTCGTTTTGCTACTTTACCCAACAGCTGTTTATGTTTTGGTGGAACCGTTTTTTATTTTGGAAGCTCTGACGATGGTGTAACTGACGACTTCTGGTGCAAGGAACAGTACCTGGAATGCTCCTGGAACGTTCCTTGTCTTCCTGAAGTACAGATCAAGGTACATTGATTCTCCAGTGATGATAAATGTTGAAATGTTAACCCTAGGCCTAAAGACGAGGTTTTTTTTATAGGTCAATGCACCCTTAGACCGTAGTGTTCTTGCATAAAGGAACTCAAATTTCTGTTGGAATTTAATTCTTAAAATAAAAGGGTCAGGTCAACCATAGCTCTTCAGATGAGGAACAGTAGTTTGAATCCAGGTGTTGGATTAATCAATAAGTGGTAAAGGATTTTAACCGGGATTACCGCGTCTCATCAGAGAGAGAGAGAGAGAGAGAGAGAGAGAGAGAGAGAGAGAGAGAGAGAGAGAGAGAGAGAGAGAATTTACCACTGAGAGAGAGAGAGAGAGAGAGAGAGAGAGAGAGAGAGAGAGAGAGAGAGAGAGAGAGAGACTAGTCAATACCAGTTGAAAGTAGTACTAACCAACTCAACCGAAAAAATATACCGATTTTGTCCGTTCGCGTGTGTCCGTTCGCACGTAACGCTTCGCGCCTCCTTTCCGCCATCGCTCGCTTCGTCGAGGATGAAGCGTCGTTGTGTAAAACGAGAACCCACGAACCCGTGAAGAGGAACAGGATGTATCGGCCTAAACCAAAATGCTTCTTGGAGTCGACTGAATCTATGGGATTTCTCGGAAATATATTATTATTATTTACATATGTGGATTTTGGAGTAAATTTAGAAGGAATTTAGTGTGCGTGCGTGTGTGCGCGCTCGCGTGCGCATGGTTTGTTGTGCGTTATTGCTTTGTTTCCAGGAATCTGCCAAACCGATCGATGTACGAGAATGTGCAACTTTTACACGCACGAATGAACTCGTGTCGGTTCATATTTCGTCAAATAACTCTCTAATAACTTCAGTAATGATCAATATTAATGATGATTGAGATGATCACTTCAATGATCATTTGATTTTGAGAAAGATCACGTCATTATTAATAAAAATTCTGGTCGAAATTAAGAAGAAAAGAAATTATCTAAAAATGATTTCGATGACGTCACGCGTAAACAATAGATATGATTAGCAATTCTAGATAACAGACAATGTTTAGAATTCCTGAATTTGGAATTGACAGGCAACGGGAATTTTTGGAATCACTGGAGGTAATTGTTTTTGCTCATGCTACCTCTGACCTGACCTCCATTTGACCTTCTTTGAGAGGGCATACCTACTTGCTATTGATCTATGAAGATAAATTTCTGCTTTCCTAGGAAGACAAATAGGAGAGAGAGAGAGAGAGAGAGAGAGAGAGAGAGAGAGAGAGAGAGAGAGAGAGAAATGGGAATATAATATTTACATAATATAAAGCTTATCATCCATTCTTTTAAGAAATTCCTAGAGAGAGAGAGAGAGAGAGAGAGAGAGAGAGAGAGAGAGAGAGAGAGAGAGAGAGAGAGAGAGAGAGAAATATCTACTTATACAAATCTTATCATCCATTCTTTCAAGAAATTCAGAGAGAGAGAGAGAGAGAGAGAGAGAGAGAGAGAGAGAGAGAAATATCTACTTATAAGAAACTTATCATCCATCCTTTTAAGAAATCCTTGAGAGAGAGAGAGAGAGAGAGAGAGAGAAGAGAGAGAGAGAAATATCTTATCATTCCATCCTTTTAAGAAATCCTTGATAAAGAGAGAGAGAGAGAGAGAGAGAGAGAGAGAGAGAGACCCGCATCCACCACCCCTTTCTATCCCATTCAACGTAATTTTTCCTAATCTGGGCCATTTTACATTCAAAAGCCTTCAACCGGATTTGATCCAATTCCCTTATAAGTAAATCTAAGATAATTTCCCTCATTTGCATATGAAAGATATTATTTTCTATTACAAAACATTATTCAATGTCATTTCAGATTTTTCTTTTGGGGGGAGGGGGGAGGGGGCCAATCAAGCTAATATATATTAAAATAATGGCTGTGACTGGGTCCCATATTACAGTACAGTGGGATCATTTCAGGTTTTTTTTTGGGGTGGGGCAAAGATTTAGAAATTTTGGTATGGGTGGGGTGGCCAGCGAAGCGAGGCTTATCAGCTGGAGGTAGGGGGCGTTGCTTTAAGGTCCCCAAAAAAATTTTTGGATAATTTTGCAAATTTGGGAGCATTTTGAAGCCATACAAGTTCTGTATTGAGTTGATAGAGCAGGAAACAGGTATTATAATTATAATAATAATAATAATAATAATAATAATTATTATTATTATTATTATTTCAAATGCTGTGTCTAGGGGTCCATCCAGTATCTTGAGGGGGGCAGTGCCCCCCTAGATGACGCCAAGCAAATCTAGAGTGGATAATACCAAGGTAAAACTCACAGAGCTTTAAAACACACGAAAACTCCTTCTCAACAACAAAGAAGAATGAATGAATAATTAAAACACGTATGAAAACTCTCTCTCGATTAAAATATATAAAAAAAAGTATTTAAATCTGGAATTAATTATATTACAGAGTTATATTAAGGAATTACATTACATAATTACATCCATTGTAAGCAAACAGTTTAGGGTAACAAAGTAATTCATCCCTTACCGGAAAAAATATATAGTCGTCGTGAAGTTTATATAGATTCTTCTATGGCGTCTTCATGAGTGATAAAATCCTCCTTAATTGTTTTAATTAATTAATATTAAATCGATAAATTCCTTTTAAAATTTATACACATTTTTGCGGCGATCGAGAGATATGGAGAGAGAGAGAGAGGAGAAGCAGACGTCTTCACTCCACCACAGTCAGGACGACACTGAAGACGTTGTCGCCTTGTAGTAGGGGTAGGCTAACCCATCCACCCCCCCGGGAGGTATCCCCACCCCTACCCCACCCCTCCCCACCACCAGGACGTCCATCTTGGGAATCACAATCCCGCGTCCTGAATAGTAGGATTCAATACGTATATCCTACGAAATCCTACACCAATAGGAATAGATAAACACGTTTAAAATAACTTCGATACTTATACTGCTATTAGCAACAGCTACGAGCCCAATAGCCCCTACGGCTATTGAGCAATTAGCTGTTGAAATAGCAACAGCTATTAGGAACTTTTACAAGGTCAATAAATTAGGTTTCAGACCAAGTGCTGGTACACATGACGATGAGGTCATTCAGCGCTGGAATGGAAACTGGCAGTTAAAAAGGCGTAAGAGGAAGGAAGGTAGAAGAAGGAGGACTTGAACGGAGGTACAGTAAAAGGAATGAAAAGGGTTGTAGAGTGGATTAGATAGGCCTACATCTCGATCATCAAATATGGCGCCTAGAGAATCATCAGACAATATCTGTTCAGATCACAAACCAAAAACCAAAAAGTACGATATAATTTAATAGAAAATTACTCTGATCATCAGAACGTTTTAATGCCACAAAAAACATAATTAAAATAAGAAAATATGAATTTTTATAATAAAAAAACAAGTTTCAGACATTCTCGAATTTTTATTTATTAGCGTTTAGTCGAAATACTTCCATTCCTGTTAAGTATATATATAAAAAATCCGTCTTTCACATATATAAATAATTTTAAAAATAGCTTTTTAAACTCATATACTAAAATTTAAAAGAATGAATTACATTAATTTTATTTATTATATTAATTTATATTGTATATTAAGAGACAGATTTAAATCATATGGATATTAATGTATGATAAATGGTTAAATTCGATGTGAAATTTGGTTTAAACGGATTATGTGAAGGATGTTTTCTTTCGTCATAGAAAACGTTTTAAAATCAGATTTTCTATCGAGAGAGAGAGAGAGAGAGAGAGAGAGAGAGAGAGAGAGAGAGAGAGAGAGAGAGAGAGAGAGAGAGAGAGATTTTTGTTTTAATCAATTTATTTCAGACATTTAAGTACATGGTGACAATATTAGTAATTACATCTATATATTAGAATTCATGTGAAGTTAATATCACACACAGTCTATTTGATGAAAAAATACCTGTTCAGTGACCACCAAAGTGAGGATGGCGCATTAGAATTTCATCAAGCAAATTATAGTCTGTTAACAATTGCTTACATACATCAACTACTGTGAATATTTGTGGTAATAAATTGGTAACAAGTGGACATTCCAGGCAATAGTGTTCTAGGGTGTTGGCGTTGGGCGTCAGAACCTACAGGAAGAGAGAGCCCCATCTTGCCCAGACCTGCCAGAGTTATTTCGACGAACCATGAGTCCATTGCGGCGATACTTGTGTTGGTGAGGAAGGAAGTGGTCAGTGTTGTATTGATACACTGGTGGCCCTCTCTGCAGACGAGAGAGAGCCTGGTAGAGAGGAGAGATGGAGATCGGCATCTGGAGGATCCAGTTGGCAGGCAGCCTTCACCAAGACAGTCAACAGTGCTGTTAGCCAGAAGCCCCACGTGGGAGGGAATCCACAGGAAGTGTACTAAGTGAGCTCCATTGGCTGTGTCTAGTTTTCTAAGTATTTGTGTAACCAGGCCTTGGTAAGCTGGTTTATGTGATGAGAGGGCTTGGAGTGCTGATCTAGATGATCAATCCGTTGTTTCTTGTTTGTGTGATCAAAGTAACTGCATCTAGAAGTCCAAAGACCTGTCCAGCCCTCTTGTGGTGGTTCTAAGGTGGGGGAAAAACAGCACATCCAGCGCTGCCATCCTGCTGCAGGGAACCGTCTGTGTAGTAATGGTGAGCTATACTGAGGGACGAGGACAGTCTGTTGATGGTCTCTAATGCACGTTGTCGTTGAAGTTGAGAAGTCAGTCTTGGAGACTGGAGTGTAGAGATTGCTGGCACAGGAGTCTGCCAGGGTGCAAGGCCATGAGAGAGAGAGAGAGAGAGAGAGAGAGAGAGAGAGAAAGCTTATCATCCATTCTTTCAAGAAATTCCTACAGAGAGAGAGAGAGAGAGAGAGAGAGAGAGAATGTTGCTAAGACATCAAATTCCCATAATTTATCACTAAAAAACAAACAGATAAAAGATAACATTAACCTGTCCCTCTGGATAAGATACAAGACACTTAAGATAGTGTATCTTCAGAGTATCTTCATCCCAGGGACACTGACAGCAGGTGCCCTCAGGTGCCATCTTCTGCTCTGCAAGGCAGGTCGTCTGTCAGGTAGGATAAAAAGGTATTTATCTTGATTTCTCATCAAATTTGGTTTAATTTTTGTGATTCTCGTTTAGATTCTGATTCGTCAAGGCTGTTATTTTAGGTGATTCGTTTTCCCAACATTGAATCTTAGTGGTTTGAGCTACTTTTTCTCTGAAAGGTGTACATACAGGTCTATGCCAATCTCTGGTAGGGTTAAAAAGCTGGTAGCTTGTGCTATCAAACATAGGCATTTAACCTAACTTCTATTGAGGTCCCTGACTGACTTTTTATCTAATTTTATCTAATTGCTTTATCTGTTCACTTCTGGTTCCCAGTTTAAGATCGACTGGCTACTTTGGATGGTGAATCTGCCCCCCATCAAAACTAGTCTCCAGAACTCCAGAACTCCAGAAGTTACCTCAGGATTTCACGATGCCCATCCATAAAGGTAGGTGTGTCATCCTGATAGACACCTCTCCCAAACTTTGATCCTTTCCTTGCTAGCCACCTTGGGTCAAAATCCTGCCAAAATCCACACACCACTTTTTTTGTAAACCTGCTAACAAGCAAACATTGAACAGACAGAAAATTAGAGACCTAACCTCCTCCAATTTCAAGATATAACAGAGGTTAAGAAGGATATCTTTTAGATCCTGATAATTAATCAGATTTTGTTTACTTTTTTACTTTTCTGTTCCAAATTCCTTTTTTGCGTTTTCCAGAGAAGAAGCTCTTCACTCCAGGTCCCCTGTGTTGTTCTCGCTCTGTAAAGGAGGCTATGCTGTATGATGTGGGGTCCAGGGATGTGAACTTTGTGAATTGCGTCAAGTACATCAGGAAGACTCTCCTTGAAGTGGCTCAGGTCAGAGATGTCTGTTCTTTCTGCTGTACAGACAAAACAGGCATCTGTTTTCAATACTCAAACTCTCTGAGTTTTAACCTTTCTTTTGGCTGATGTGTTCAAATATCTCCGTTGCTTCATTTGATGATGAAACAACTGGAATTTGGTGAAATTTTACTCATTAATTCATTAGAACGCCTTCTAGAGTTGATTAGTTTCGGGGTGATATCAGCCCAGAACTGACAACTTACCGTCAAGGAAACAAACAAACCTTTGATCCTCATTACCCCAAAAGTCAGAAAACCTATTACTTATGTTGTCATATGAAAAGAAAAGGACTTTCCTTTAACAATAAATGGTAGCCTAAGTTACCTGACAGATTCAGTGAATAGGTCTAAATCTTGGCGTGAAATTCCTCTTCCCTTACAGGTAAGCCCTGAGGAGTTCACAACAGTTCCTCTGCAGGGCTCTGGAACCTACTCAGTAGAAGCTGTTATCAACACAACGTCCCCTCGCCAGGGAGCTAAGGTAAGCCAAGAATCCCAAAAAAATCATATTCATTTGTCCCATATCATAGCTTAGAAAGAAACAGTAGAGTTAAAATCAAAAGATTACATCAAAGCTGAAAAGATGGATGAGATTCTTCTGAAATGGTATGGTCATGTGGAGAAATGTGTTAGGTTAGATTAGGTTAGGTCAAGCTGGCAAAAGGGATGTTTAACTCACAATTTTTATGTTTCCTCAGGTACTGATCTTATCGAATGGTGCCTATGGACGTAGGATGAACAACATCTGCTCTTGGGCTGGAATAGAGGCCAACTTCCAGGGATTTCCAGAGGACAAGAGGCTAGATCTCTCTGCTGTAATTCATTACCCTTCTCTGTTATCAATGTACTCCTTCAAGATACAAGTTGTCTTTGTGTATTTTCTTTGGAAGTAAGCTAAAATGCGAAGTATGTTTACCTCAGGAAAGATTACACTGCAGGAATCACTCACAGGTACCTGGTATTTGCAGAGCAAACTGATTGCTTTTCAGTGGCTACACAGGTGTTCAGCCTTTCCAAAAGGTCGATGTAATTGTTCATTGAGACACAGAGGGCCTTATGCTGTAGGTATTACCTTAAACAACATCTCTGTAACATCACCTGATGGAGGTTGTACGAAAGAATCCTATACCTGATCATCTTGTTCAGACCAAATCTTGACTGATAGACTTTAAAATTTTACCAACAAGGGTTCTCTAGTCTATACCACCATCATTCACTGGCACGTAGGTTCCATGACCACCTGACAGTGTGATTCTCCTGCAGGTGGAGTCTCTTGTGATGGGCAGCGTCAGATACACCACAGTCTGCGTCGTCCACAGCGAGACGTCTTCAGGAGTAGTGAACCCAATCAGGGAGATTGGACAACTCGTCAGGAAGTTCCAGCCAAGTGTGTACCAGTATTGTCTCTAAAATATCTTGGTTTTTAGTATAGAATAGCTGAAAAGAACATTGGTCTGTGTAAGAAAAATGAGCAAGGTCTGTAGCATCGTGTAACTACATATTTGAAGATATAACTTTATATATATATTTTCCAGATGCTGCCTACGTTGTTGATGCAATGAGCAGTTTTGGCGCGGTTCCCATAGACATGAGCGCCAGTCATATTGACTATCTGGTTTCTTCTGCCAATAAGTGTCTTGAGGGCGTTCCGGGATTTGCCTATGCTATCTGCAGGACACAGCATCTCCTCTCTTGTAAAGGTTAACTCTCTCTCTCTCTCTCTCTCTCTCTCTCTCTCTCTCTCTCTCTCTCTCTCTCTCTCTCTCTGTGTTTAGTGTGTTAGTTTGGGATGGGTCCCTTCTGTCTTCAAATTTGAGAAAATTTATGAGATTTTACCCCCACTAGACCCTTTCGACAGTCAGCTCATAAATTCATAAGGATGAATGTATGAATTCTTCATGACTTCATATGAATGGATGTATGATTTATTCATATATGGAAAATTATTAATCTACATAAAAGGTGCTATAAATGTGTATGGGCTTAGAATCATTCAAACTGCCAAAAAATCTATATAGGGGAGATTTTTTTCAATGGCATCATTACATCAACTCAGAGCTGATTTCTCCCAAAAATAAATATTTTTTGACAGTCAGCAAATGAATATATGTGCCATATTCCATCAAATTCTGCCCAGAAGTGCTTGCAATATCCTGTCAACACACACACACGCACACACAAACAAGGTCAAACTTTGCTTAGTTCTAAGTATGTGAGATGTGATTTGATAATTTCAACTGAGTTTGCATATTGGAATTTGCTTACCTTTTCATTGACTGATACCAGAATTGGCATAATTATTTTGATCTCTCCTTCCTTGGCTTTTAAATTCTTGATCATAATAGCTACCTTTCATACAAGACCAATTCCTGGGCTGGTCTAGAAATGTACCACAGTGATCACACTAACACCTGTCTTTGTGTCATGCAGGAAACTGTAGAGTCTACAGCCTGGATCTGGTGGACCAATATCTGAATCTTGAAGCAACAGGTCAGTTCAGGTTCACACCCCCGACCCACGCCATGCTGGCATTCCAGCGAGCTCTGGAAGAGTACCAGAAGAGCGGAGGTCTGGAAGGACGAGCTGGAAGGTATGGAAAAGGTTTTGGCTAAGAGTGTTTCCAGTTAACACCAATTCAGTCATCGTTTAGTTCCTTGGTGTCAAAGTTTGCAAATGTATCCAGACAATACCAGGTTCTCAGTCACAAGCCTTCTTCCTTCAGGTACCAAACTAATCGTAGGATTCTGAAGGAGGGAATGAAGGATCTGGGCTTCCGGGAGTTGCTGGACGACTCCCACGAAGGATACATCATCACATCCTACTTCTTCCCGAAACATCCTAAGTTCTGCTTCACGACTTTTTACTCAAAACTTTCCGAGTTGGGTGAGTGAAAGGATGGGGGATGAAACAGGGATCTTGCATGGAGTATGGAGTGGCTGATGCTTGCAGATGAAGCTGGGTTAGGTGGTGATGGTGAGGAGAAGTTACAGAGTGGTGAAAGCTTTTTGATTTAGTTGTTTGAAATGGTAACAGGATCTCACTGACAGTTTTGGAGGACTAAAAGTGTACCTCTGATACAACATTAGGATATAGGAAGGGATTGTTAAGCCACTTCTCCATGTTGGGAGTGAAGTATGGATACAGGTTGCAAGATGGTACAGAATGCATTGACGTGGTTGAGGTGAATGGCACACTGTTTGCAGTGACAGTTCAACATGATATGAAGAAGATAATGTTCTGAAAATTGTCCGTACATTAGTCTCTTTCTAGATCAACCATTTGAAGAATGAATTTACCAGTGAATGCTGTTGAGTTTTTCTCCAGAACAATCCTGTATTTAGGTGTAAAAATTACAAATACTTATTTTATGACTAGCCATTCATTTGCCATACATTCTATTCTTGCTTGTTTCCCTGAACAGATCAAGTCATATACCCAGGCAAGGTGACCAAGGCCGACTGCTTCAGAATAGGCAATATAGGATACCTGTTCCCAGAGGACATGGAGCATCTCCTCAAGTGCGTACGGCAAGTCCTGGAGGACATGGGGCTCCCGGTACCCTTGGATGCTTGAGGCCTTTATAGCTGGTGAGCAGAGTCCTTGAGGATGCCAGCCTTCCAGAGCCCTAGGACACTGGTGCCTCAGCAGAGCAGATAATAAGGATGACAGAGGAAAGCCATTGGGATGTTTGTAAGATGTCAGTTTCTAGGAAGAAGGGAAGTGAACAATGGAGACCGCTTGTCAGACAACGCGAGACTTTCAGAGACTGAGAAACCAACTGAGAGCAAGAACCGACAACTCAGAAACCTCCACTGTACAGAGCAAGACCCTGTTCTTTTACTGCATCCCAATTCCATACTTGACACAGGCACTGTAATACCTGAAACATCAGCATTCTAATGCATACTCAACTTACCAGAAAGTGGAAAAACAAATAAAGTGAATGCAATCGAGATGGTCATTTGATTTAACATTAGTGATGCCACTGATTGTGATTTTGTACAATAGGGCATTCCCTCTCTGGGGTTGATTTTAGAGGTACTGAGAGTTCTATCCATTGTCTCTTGGGCCTAGTCATTTACTTTCTGCAAAATTTCCTTTTGAAATATAGGATATTTATAGCAGAATACAGACGATTTACTGCAAAATACATGATATTTTCTTTAAAATACAGGATATTTACTGCAAAATACGATACATGATATTTTCTTTAAAATACAGGATATTTACTGCAAAATACATGATATTTTCTGTAAAATACAGGATATTAACCTGTATAATACAGGATTTACCCCTACTATGACTAACCAGTACAAAATTCCTTCAAAATAGAGGTAAAAAATGCCATTCATAGTCATTTTACTTACAAATATCTTTCAGATATGGGGACATGACAGCACATTCACAAAAATACCAAATATCGAGTATATAGAGGTAAAAAATGGTGACAGTGCCTTCTGATTGTCGTGGATGGCGAACTGTTGGAAACTGGCGTCCTACGTAGTATTCCATCATCAGGCAATTTCTCCCTCCTTCTCATCCGTCTTGATGGTTGTGTGGGATTGCGGTGTTGAGCTCGTGCTGAAAGGGAAAAGTTTTTAATTAGAGAGAGAGAGAGAGAGAGAGAGAGAGAGAGAGAGAGAGATAAATGAAGTGTTTCATCATGATTTATGTCAATAGAGACACAAAGTTGTCACAAGATTGTAAATAACAAATACTTGGTTGATATCTTGATGCAGTAATGAGTTTTGCTATGTTTAGGAAGTTGGAGAGGGTGGTTGTGCTGGGTGACAGTATGCAAAAGTATGTGACACTCACTGGAACAGTGAGAGTTAGAATCAAAATTTCTCGATAAGTCTCAGTCTGTACTTTGCTGTAAGGTTAGATAACTAAAGAGTATGGTAGTGCTGGGTGATTTGAATGGAAATGCTGGCAGCAAATAATTCTAATTACTTTTCTTACTAGCATTTACAAGAATGATAGTGAAGGAAAATATATCTAGAGTCAACCTGTACCTGGTTAACTTTTGACAAGGAGGGAGGATGGTTGTGCTAGGTGATTCAGATGCCAAGAAAGGTGATAAGCATTACTTTCCATTTCTCTTACTTATAAGGAACTGATATGAATGGAAGTGAAAGAAAACGGTTCTGGGAAATACGGTTTATAAACATTTAGTTTTACAGGAAAATAGGTAACTGTGCTAGGTGATCTGAATGTAAAGAAAGGTGATATACAATACCGATAATCCTTTTACTCACCAACATGGAATTGCAAACTGTGTGGTTTTGGAGAACAGCTCAGCCTGGATCAGTGTTTGGGGCAGTACAACTCCTCCAGTCTCTGGTAGTAGGAGAGTTGCCATTCCTGCTATGACCGACAAGCCTCCGAACACCAGCAATGGCGCTGTTCGGTGGGTTTCGCCCTTTGAAAAGGAAGAAAGAAGGTACGATGAGGCAATGTGTAAGTTATCAAACAGACTGAGAGGAATGCCCCCCTTAGAACAGCTATGCTGGCTAGCCTGACAACACGCAAAGAAGTATCTGTACAGGACGCTTTGTTTATCTGAGTTCTCATGTGATTTATTTTTGCTTGTGATCAAGGCTATGACAACCCCATTTCTTCTATTTTCCCATAACAACCTCGGCATAATAATCTAGTACTTTAAACAATGCTACACATTTTCCTTCCAGTGGTGGAGAGAGAGAGAGAGAGAATGAGAGAGGAAAACTCACTAGGAACACAATTGCTGGAGACAGGAAAATAGCCACGCCACCCAGAGTTTCCGACAGGGCAACGCCCTGACCGCGCACCACGGTGGGGAACACTTCAGGGCCGTACTGGAGTGTGATGTAATAGGCAGCTGTGATGCTTGCCCTACCCAGCAGGGCTGTAGCCAGCACCACCCAGGTCACATCTGTCGGAAGCAAGAGGTCATTGTATAGGTGTGGGGTTACGTAACCGGATATTACCAGAGTTGTTTATAGATAACCCGGCAACAAATAGACAGCGACACAAGGTAAAAGTCTCCTCACTGGCTGATGTCCAGAGGAACAAGACGACTCACCTTGAGGAAGAACTGAGTAAAGAAGGCTGGCTATGCCAGCGATGAGGAAGGCGACGATCAGCGGCTTCTTCCTCCCAAACCGGCTGATCAGCCACGGCGCGGACCAGGAGGGTATCTCGACCACAGCTCCCAGGAGGTAACTCAGGAACAAGTTGCTTCCCAAGTTGGCTGTGTTCTGGCAGTGGCCATAGTAGCACATGCAAGACAACATCCTGTCAAAGATGGAAAAAGTTCAACCCAAACATACATCCTCAAGAGAGGTATGAGTTATCATCACAAATATCTCCTGCATGAACTTTGTATCCATGGAAGGACCTGCTTCTTGACATGACACATGCAAGGTCATGATGAAGACTGTTGTCACTGGACTTCACTACAGAACAGTGTCAATATTATTGCAAATTCAGCTTACCATACAAGGAGCACCATCAGGACGTTCCTCCTCAGATAAGGGTATCGGAAGACGTGAATGATGGAGCTTCTCGTTGGACTCTGGGCAGCTTCCTTGGTCGTCCGTACATCCTGAAGTGGGACGTCCTTGCTGTCACTCTCGCCTTTGGTAACCTGGCTGGTGGACGGCTGGTTCTGGCTGTCGCCTGTGTCCGCGAGGAGCTGACCCAACATCTGGTAAGGGACTTCTCGGCCGTTGACCTTGGCAACTCTTTCCAGCTGCTTCCGGGCAGCGTCGCTTTTGCCTCTCGTGATGAGCCATGACGAAGACTCTGGGATCCATCTGGAAGAAGAAGAGTCACTACCGTTACCTGCTGTGTAAATGCTGTCTTACTTTCTCAGCGGAGGCTAAACCCAGAAGCCGTTGACACCAAACTTTGTTTTTTCTTGGGGAAATTATGATTTACCTCTATTTTAGACTTGCTAAATCAATTCTGAGGCTTCTCCAACAAGTGACAAATTAGTGACATCCCTCAAAGAAGGGTATCTAGGCATCGAAGTGACAAACCACCATGGCTTCATCGCTGACAACCAAAAAACTGCTTGAACGATTTCAACCAAAATGAGAAATGAGCACTCACCTGTAGAGCAGAACGAACAGAAGAGCAGGGACTGATGTGATGAGGGCCAGGTGTCTCCAGTCCCAGAGTAGCCATGCGAGCAGAGGAGTCAGAATAGAAGCTAGGGTATAGGTGGCCATCACAGTCAGCAGGGGTACTGTCCTACTCTTGAGTCCGCAGTACTCCACCACTTCAATGATTGATTGGACACTCAGAACCATGCATACATACATAAACATTCATGTATAATGAATTTCTAAGCTTATTCTTGCTTCATGTCTAATAAAATCACAAATATGAGGAGTTATCATCATTATTACAGCACAAACCAAAGGCTCCAAGGATCCATCTTACCCAGAACGAAAGGCAGGTGAGTGACCGTGTGATGGGAGAATCCCACCATCGTCCTCAGGAACAGAAACCCGTAGAAGTCGCTGACGAACACAGAGGCCACTCCGGCCACGCCATATATCAGGTGGCATAAGAGCAGCGTGGGGCGTCTTCCATACCTGCAGAAGGAGAAAGAGTTTAGTCGCACATTCAGTCCTGCCTGAAGGGTTGTGGATGAAAATAGTGCACAGAAAAATTCTATGTAACTTTTACATAGATTCTATAGTGCATTGTGGGTAGTAGAAGGGGAGCACTGTTTTGTCCTTCTTGTCAAAAGGAAAATGGAAAGAAGAAGTTTGGAAGGCAAAGAACTGATTGGTAAATAGGCCTACACAGGCTTTGAATAAAATTGTTGAGAAGGAAATAATTCCTCTGAAGATATTCCAGTTATTGATACTAGGTCTACCCCTAATGCAAACGCCAATTTTGCTGATATAAACAGCAAAATAATGATGTATATAATTTCTGTAGTGAGGAGAATTATGTAGGTGATATTAACTGACAAAAAAAAAAGTCTATACAATCCCCTGTAAAAGAGATAATATTATTTGAAAAACTAGCTGAAGTAGGTCTACCCAGACCATTCTAAAATGTAAACCTCCAGTTCCCAAGACTATTCAGGAAAATGGTTTGAAATGGTGTTATGAAAAGGAACATATAACATATTATGTATTGTCCTGTCTCTGTACTGTCAGAGATATGGACGACTGGGGGAGGAATACAAGAAAATAGAAGATTTATCTCTGTAGATTCTAGTCTAAGTGTGACCACTTGCTCAAGGGTATGGTACAACCAAGTGTAGAAATGAACTGTACTTGAGACAACACTAGCTCCATCTTTCCTGTAGATTCTGATCTACAGAGAACTTAAACTCAAGGTACTGCTGTGGTACCGCTGTGGTACCACTGTGGTACTACCTACGTGTCAGAGACGAAGCCAAAGACCCAAGACCCTATGGTGTTTCCAACCCAAAAGAGCGTGGCCACGAGGTAAGGGCGCCAGGCATCCTCACAGACGTAGTCTTGCTGTTGAGAGAAGAAAAATCAACACAGAAAAATTAAAAGACATATAATTGCAATTAAGTCAATGAGAGTGTGTAGGCCTAGGTCTAACAGTCACTAATTACGGCTGCCTTAATTCTTTTTTATCATTTGTTCACTTTATTTATCACATTTTCTTGTAAATTTCTCTCTCTCTGAGGTTGATTTTCCTTTGGGACCCTTTTGGGTTTATGTAAGTCTGTTGACACTGCCTCCATTAGAGAGAGAGAGAGAGAGAGAGAGAGAGAGAGAGAGAGAGAGAGAGAGAGAGAGAGAGAGAGAGAGAAGACCCATTGTGTACAAATTGGGACACATCGCACCTCAAACACTCGAAGCGTCTGTTAATCTCTGTCTAAACTGTCTCTCTCCTATGATAACATCTTTGGATAACAATAAAGCCTTTGTTATCACAGCATTACTCAATAACTTGTTATTATAACATCCCTGAGATGTTTGTCTCGAGGTTGTGAAGGTCAAAGCTTTCTCTCTCTCTCTCTCTCTCTCTCTCTCTCTCTCTCTCTCTCTCTCTCTCTCTCTCTCTCTGTTGAGAATTTTTGCCAAATATTTGAAACTTTCTCCTTTTAACTTGAGTTTTTCATATTAATATCTCAATAAATGTTGTGGATTTTTAGTATATGTAAATATATACATATTTCTACATAAATATTAATCCATAAATATATTTTGATATATAAAAATACCCTGGAAATAACTTATATACCAAAGGGGAATTATATAACTGAATAAACGAACTAATGTTTGTGGGTTTAACACCTGTTTGTGTGGAAACACTGACGTTTGTGCATGGATATATGTATGTATATATGTATATGTGTTTGTTTATGTATACTTCCCCTTCTTAAAAACAGGAATAGAACAAGGGGAATGGAAAGAACAAAAGAATAACGTGCAATAAATAAAAAAAATAGGAGAAAATACACTATACAAGTCACTGTGACCAGATTAGTATCGGGTTACAGTTGGAGACTCGACTCCCGGTTGCCTTAAAGCCCATGTTTCTTGATATAACTTACTTGATGTTAGTATCTTGATGGATCTTATGTGGTACTGTCTTTATTTATGTTATGTGGTACATTTTACTTGGTACTATCTTAATATATCTTACATAGTACTAGTTTCATAAATCTTATAAGGTACTCTCTTAATATATTACTCAGTACTATCTTTTAGATAGTACTAAGTATGATTCACACCTTACAATCTTACTTTCTTATTTATCTTAATTTCTTTACGCAGTTCATTGCTTTGTTCTTACAAATATCAGACTTAAAAACTGCGCCCAGAATTTGTATATAGGTCTATCTATGCCTTAAGCAGTTTGTCATATTAAGTTACACCAAAATATATCATATTTTCTTTAACATATATCAGTTTTATCAAGAAATAAAGCAAATCAAGATATAAATATATACTTAGTATTGACTTTTACATTCACAGATCTGCCTGAAATATTTCATGAGATACAAAAAAGTGTGAAAAAGATTGATAACTCCTATATCTCATACTATGAGATGGCCCGGTCATGTGAGGAGAAGGTGAGAGAAGCATAAATACAGAAAACAAGATGAATTTTCCATAAATATTGAACTAAAGGTCACATTTGTCAAAAATGGATCCTTAACAAAAATCTAGACAATTTTAGAGATAGAGAGGGATTCTGGCCCAGAGGAACTCCTCTCAATTTTGAGATCCCAGACTCATTTCAAAGACTCATTTCACCCCTTTAGTACCCCACCCAGGACACAACGTACCTCGGAGGTGTAGGTGGGGAACATACGCCCATTGTCGAAGTCCCATCCGTTAATGCAAGCCTCCGTAGGGGGCGGCACCTGGTCAAGAGATGTCAGGTTTCTGACCCAGTCTTCGTCGCGTCCTTGCCAGGTCAGGGGTGACCTGAGGTCATGCTGGTGGCAGGAGTATGGCTGGAGGGCTTCTGATTCCTGCAGGAGAGAGAGAGAGAGAGAGAGAGAGAGAGAGAGAGAGAGAGAGAGAGAGAGAGAGAGAGAGAGAGAGAGAGAGTTCATCTTACTGTTTATGAAAAGAATTATGTCCAATTATCATCATTTTTTCATATAACAATTTAATATAAACTCCAATAATTTACTCACGACGTCCGTAGCATTCAGGAGCCCCGACACCTTCGTCAGGAAGTCCTCCTGAAGGGGGGGGAGAGGAAGAACCTCCTGTCTGCCGCCGTCGCCGCCGTCCTGCGGAGGGCGCAGCCTGCAGGTGTGGAGGGGCGCCGTCAGGACGAATATCTGGGTGTAGAAGGTCAGGGCGACTATTCCCGTCGTGAAGGGGATCAAGACGAATGACATCAGCTTCTGGTAGCGGCCGAAGGAGCCGATCTCCTCCAGGAGGTCTTCGAAGTGCATTTTTGTTAGGTCTGGCTAGGGAGTCGTCCGAAGCCGTTCTCTGTCCTCTCCAGCAGGTCGTAGAGGTCCTCTACAGCAGGCAGCAGGGAGATATAGCCTTCCCCTGCTTGAATCGGCCTCGAAACTGCTTAGTTCTCTGCTGAATTATGGGGGAAACTGACTCTCTCTCTCTCTCTCTCTCTCTCTGCTGTATATTATGCACTGTACACGGTGCACGGTACACTGTACACTTGAGATAAGATTGGTGTAGCGTCCTCCAGTCTATATTACGTCGTTGTTATATACCAATCAGCTGTTTATCCAGCAGAGAGAGAGAGAGAGAGAGAGAGAGAGAGAGAGAGAGAGAGAGAGAGAGAGAGAGAGAGAGAGAGAGAGAGAGAAGTCTTATGAGTGGCACAAGCGTCATGTCAACTCTAAAAGAATATCGCTCTTATGATGACATCATATTACCTTATTCTGAGAGAGAGAGAGAGAGAGAGAGAGAGAGAGAGAGAGAGAGAGAGAGAGAGAGAGAGAGAGAGAGAAACAAGTGGTCACAATTGGTGTAATTACATTTTGTACCGCCAAGTTGTTAAGTTCAATAACAGAGGCGCCGGTCTAGAGAATGCGACCGAGCTTAAACTCCTCCTCCTCCTCCTCCTCCTCCTACACCTCCTCCTCCTCCTCCTCCTCCTCCTTCTTCTTCTTCTTGGTAACAATGGCAGCGAATTATCTACATAACCACTTGTTGAGACGCTCCAGAATTAGACCATTCGAGGGCGAAGAGATTGTGGGTCTAGATAACACCTCTTTTCGAGAGAATATATTTCAATATTCTCCTTATTTATCTCCGCCATTGAGGTCATGAAGTCTCTCTCTCTCTCTCTCTCTCTCTCTCTCTCTGACCCTCAACGACCTCAGAAAATCATCTCGAGGGCATCTGAAATTGACCTCTGGACCGATATAGTACTTTTAAAATTATCTTTAGCCCGAAGGAGCGGTTTGGTGACCTAGGTCACGTATGAGGAAGGTGACCTTTATTTTAATATTTCTAGGGTCACCCCCTTGTTTAGGAAGCAGGCTGAGATGATGAGGGTATACATATATACATACACATATACATTATACATATATATCTCCTGATATGAGGAAAGTTCTCATTCATTGACTGTTTGGCTATTTGGCTATTTATCGCTTTTATCAGGTTTATCAGCCTGAGAGCAAATCATGCTACTCTAACAGCTCTCAGAGAGAGAGAGAGAGAGAGAGAGAGAGAGAGAGAGAGAGAGAGAGAGAGAGAGAGAGAGAGAGAGAGAGAGTCTTTTCCCTTTAATCTAAGGTATTAAATGTAATATATTCACATAATAGACTTACATAATAAATGTAAGTAGCAAAACTGTTTACAAAATACCACGTATGAACCGTAATTAATTATATTAGGGCTTAAAGTAGACCCTAAATAGGCCTACTTATACTTCTCTATTTAAATCTAGGCCTATTCCACCTTGTACAAATGACCTATAACATCCCTGACCCCTTTTTTCCCCCAAATTTATTCTCATATGACCCCATCTACATATAAAACAGTTCAACAGTTCAATCAATGGATTCATAAGCAGTAGGCCTACATAGCAGTTCAACAATTCCCATAGATTCCCATTCCTAATCCGTTCAGTCAACTGTACTTATGCCTGATGAAACTGCCGTTTCACAATTCCTGATCGTAATTTCTCATTGATTGTTCTTTCTACAATCTTCAACGAATGTTAATTTATATTTTCTACAATCATAACACACGGTAATTGTTCCCTTAATGTTTAGACACACTTACAATCGAACTTTCCTCCACTTATCAGACTTTCCAGTCATTTAGTTTCACTTTTTCTTTCCAGAATTCCTTTGGAAAGTTCCAGTATTCACCCTTCCTATAGATCGAGTATTTTCAATTAGAACCTTTCAATAAGCACATTGAATGCACTTTAGAATCACTTAATATCTTCATTAACTATTCGTTCCAGATTCACATCACGATTCCAGATTCCAGTTCGACTGGAATGGTAATATATATGTCTACTTCAAGTATACCGGTTGGGAATCTTGTCCGTGGTTCTATAGAAATTTGTTCTGAATAATCACACTTATAGAGTGAATAAACTTATAAATATTAATAAATTTTGATTATTAAACATCCCCAGTCCTCCCTTAATCAATCCCCCACCCCAGAACAGGGCCAAAGGTCATACCTTTTGCCCAAAATCGTCCCAAAATAGGTCCTGATTGGCCAGCCCTTACTGCTTCTGGAAAGACGCCTGAATCTCCAGTCCCTCTGTACTGTAGGCTAGATGGCTTGGCTTCAGAGCGACTTAAGCGACCACGCTCTTAGAGCGACTATGTCGTATACGGCGACGTGCAGCAATAACAGCAAAGACACAGCAGCTGTGGTGGATGTAGGATAGCTGCCAGAAGTCGCCATTCGATAATAAATGCTTCTTCTGTCGAGTGATTTTACTTTTAAAATTCACCATTCGCCACTTCTTCCGTTTATCGTTGAATTTTTCGCCAGAAATGGATCCTATTTCCCGCTTTCCGTGCGTTTTGAAGGCACGGTTACGTCACCGAGAGAGAGAGAGAGAGAGAGAGAGAGAGAGAGAGAGAGAGAGAGAGAGAGAGAGAGAGAGAATTTTAAAGCTGACGTAGTCTTACCCAGAAAGAACGATTCACTTACGCTAAGTTCCTACAGTAATTCCCCTCGGTATGTCTTTCTCGCGATGACGTTAAGCCTATTAATAATAATAATAATAATAATAATAATAATAATAATAATAATAATAATAATAATAATAGGCCCAATGATAACAGCGGGTAAGATTCTCCCTCAAGCCTGGACATATAAAAGTGGCCATTAGATTGCCTTTCTCGAGAAATTTCTTCTCAATCTTGATCAGAAAAGCAAGACACGTCTCCGGCTCATTATCTCGATGCAGGGAGAGAGAGAGAGAGAGAGAGAGAGAGAGAGAGAGAGAGAGAGAGATTGCCTTTCTCGAGAAATTTCTCAATCTTGATCAGAAAAGCAAGACACGTCTCCGGCTCATTATCTCGATGCAGGGAGAGAGAGAGAGAGAGAGAGAGAAACAACTGTTTAATCAGCCTTTCTTTGTCCTCAAACGTTCTCGCTCACACCAAACCAAACTCGTTCACAGCGACCTCCACCAGTCAAAAAACAAAAGAACGTCGAAAGTGACAGTGGACGAACATGACCCACAATTTAATATCTCGGTCAGCAGTGGAACTTTGTCTCCTCACGTCCTACGAACAAAAAGAGACGAGACGACATGTCACACGACCATTAGGCGGAAGACACGATGTGCCAGGCTCCAAAAAATCACATAATTCAGCACATCATTTTTTCGGGGAACGTGCACATACGCCATTCTTACAACGTATGCGAGGTCATGTCCTTCGTGGTGTTGTAAGAATTATGATCGGGGATAATGGATTCCTCCTATTTTAAAATCTGTGCCAATTTGTTTGGAAAGGGCTTGGAAACTCTTTTACTTAAATATATATTTGTGTCCATTAAAATCTAAGTTCATATGCTGATATCTTTGTACAGTATTCCTGTATGACTTCTGTAATTCATTATTTATAAAATTATCTCACGTAATTTATTTTCATATCAAATTGAAGTCCTCTCCATAATGTTTTTTTAGAGGTACATCAGATATGTCTAGATATTTTAGCCTGATTTTAAGTATTAAGTCATTCCTCTTATCTAAACCAATGTCAGATGATCTAGAAGCTCCTGTTAAAATCACAGGTCAGAATAGGTCACATACATCCTATGACCTTGTACCCTTCTTCGTTGGGAGAAAGACCACACATACTAAATTTAGATTTGCCCAAAAAATGGAGAGAGAAAATCCACTTGATTTACAAACTTTATTATCTTTAATCCTATGTTACAATTAAAACTAATAGCACAGGGAATATTAAACTAAAAAAAAAAATCATAGGTATAATAACCAAAATTAAAAGAAACTCAAAAGAAAACCAACTAAATCAAAAAGAAAATTGTTGATATTCGTAACATCAACTCGAAGACGATCGAAGCCGTTTTGAATTCCGACTTCAAAAGCCTGGCTGATTTGCTGACAGTCCTCCATCTCTTGCCAATATTGAGTCCCCAACACTTTTAAAATTGTGATGATATATAGGCTTGCGAAGATCTGTGACTAGTATCCTATATTTCTCATCATTGTTTTTCACGACTTTTGTGGAAAATTGATTTAAATATACTGTATCTTGTGGAAAGTTTGCATCATTATACTATATTCTGGTGAGACTGTCACAAAATACAGAGTAGGGGTATTATGTGTTCAATAAACTTCAAAAACCGTTCTGCAGTGGTACAGAGAAAGGAAAAATGAATACAAGAAGCCTTGGGAGGTTTATCGGTCTCTCTGAAATAGATAAACCTTTTTATAAAGTCCAAGAGACATATAAATGATCATGTGATAAAAATTTTGTCTGGGACTTTCATTACTTAGTTTCAAACCTGAATTCACTGAGGAAGGTAATCTTTTATAGCAACGAATATGTCAGCAGTACAAATGACCTAGTAATTTCAAAATACATTCATTTGTCTCCAATACATAACCGTTAAAGCACATTCAGAATTCACTATGTTTGGCATCAACTGACCTTTGGTGTTACCAAGACAAATTCTTCTGAGGGTAGTAGAATTATTTCACATACAGGACATAGCTGAGATCTTTGGGAGAGATTTGGCCTGAGTTGAGTTTTATACCTTTACGGAAAAATAAACACTTTTTTTTGAGTGTCAAAGTTACTTCAGAGTTTGATGAACATGACACATTTAAAACCTAACACATTTGGTCAGGTTTAGACATGAGACGCCAGTGCTTAACTTTGGTCTAAATAAATATTTCAACGTTAGAACACGATTTAGAAATCACTCAAAGATAAAATATAGTACAACTTATTATCAAGAAATCAGAGCACCATTTAAAATCCTGACTACGCAGAAGGAAATCTCACTTCAACACAAAGTTTCTTAATGGCAACCACTGAATTTCAATCGGGTTTAACAAAGTCCTCACTTTTGCGACAAATGCACCCATATTTTGAAAGGTCAAAAATGAGACTATTCACCTTAAAACAAGCCTATAATTGAGATGAACAAAACCTTCAATTTGCCTAATTAATTTTGTATGTACACTGACAATAAATGAGTTTTGAGAGGATGTAAGGGAGGCTTAGCCCAGTGATTAAAAGCAATTCAAATTCTGAAACAAATCAATAAACAAGAGATATAGCGTATTCAAATTCAAAGAATTGAACATCTCTCGGGGTCTACGTTGGGACAACTGAGATGAGATATGCAAGGCCACATTTACAAATCGTTAAACGCTACTTTATGCTAAAGTCTGCCCTGTGAAACGAATAGCGCTCGCATGAATTACGAAATAGAAATGAACTGAGAAAGAAGCATTCAGCAACGCTTTTCAAATATAAAAACAATTACCCACCAACTGGTTATAAAACTTTATGACCATACAACCAGAAATCTCAGTGATTGATAGATAAACAAGAAGCAATAGTTTTTAACTGACCAACTGATAACAGATGGGTGTAAGAAAGTGAGAGGAGGAAGTATACTGCAATTTACGGCCATTCCTAAAAGCCTCAAGTATACAATGGCTTCATTTTTACATATTGTGTGCTCAAGATACTCTGCTCTTTGAGTAAAAAGTCATTAAAAGCAATGATTTACAGATTCATATAAACGGCGTAACAATTTAACATCAAGAGGCCATTTCCATTTACCTTCAGAGAATGATGAACCTTTCCTAAACTGCTAAGGTGTACAGGTTACTTCTCTATCTAGTTGTGCAGCTAGCATCTGATGTCCATAAGCCTCTTGATTTCCTAACTGGAGATAAATTACTCATTTTTTTTCATTCTGGAACACCAGGGGCACTTAACAATTAAGTCAGTTCTTGGAGCAACTGTCAAAATGAGTCACTGTCATCATTCACATTTTTGTACCAGGTTTTGCCTCAAAGGGGTTGCACAGACATCAGAAGAGTTATCTTCACCTTTTATCTTGTTCACTTTCTCTCAGGATTCCCATCACCTCAAAGTCCTCATCCGTCTGTCTCAGTTGTTGGACAAAAACCAGTGGTACAAACAAGGCCTCCTGTACAAGGACTGCTCCTGACGTAAGGTGGACTTAACCCAAACCGGCCAACTCTCGTTTACAGATGTGGTATGCACTCGCCACTGGTCAGTATCCAGCCACTTTTATATCTCACCACTTCTGAAAGTGATTGCTCAGCTCTCCCAGGCCCCCTTCCGATCATCTCGATCTATTTTCAAGCTTCTGAAAACTTCATCTCAGCACCTCCTCAGCAGAGTTCTGTTTCTTGTCCCAACTTTCAAACCCTACATAATTTTCTTTCTATGAGAAGAATGCACTTTTTTCTCTGCTTACTGATGAAATACATTTATTGACGTTTAATCAGGTAATCTATTCCCACTGGATGATGTCTGGAGAATTACTGTAAAACTCCCAACGTCACGTTAACATATTCCCAATAGTTTTCAAGGTTATGAGATACTACTATCCTACTTAGATGTCAGCTTCCGAAAGGGATTATCTTTCAGGTCTAATCCCTCACCATCTGTTAAACTAACCTCTGAAGGCTAATGTAAACTGTATACATAAAATCTTCAAAGTTTGGTACACAAATTTTAACCCAACTGGTAATACAAGCCAATGATTGGGGATATACGCACAAACTGTAACAAGTGTAACCTCAGACAATACTTTGTAAGCTATTATCCAGAAATAACAGCCGTTTCTAACGTTGAACAGCTAAACATGCATAACTTAGGTTAAAAGACTTTTAATACTTTCAAATACTGATAATCATCACATTTAAAAGTGGGGAACATTTGTTTTATTTTTCAATTCTAAACCTTGATGTTAAGCTGCCCACATCCACATGAGGTATTTAAATACTATGTGTCACAGATGCCTTTCAATGTACCCATTTCAAAGATCTAGAAATCAGCGACTGTCGACTATCAGAATTCAACAAAGGGAACGGAATAACACTTGGCAAATCTTACACGTCTTGAAGTGAAATGCTGTACGAAGCCAGCAGTTAATTACGCCAACAACCATGTAGAACTAATAAAAAAAAAAATAAAAGCTAAGGATGTTTACAGCCTCGAAAATATGCACGAACCACCCACACACACTATAATTACAACTATGGATAATGAGATCCCCTCACTTTGTCCTATTTCAGAAACTTAAAGAAACGGCGCACTCAATCGTGACCACGTGGCTTCGTTATTCACACATTCTTCGACAAAAAGCACGCGAGATCCTACGTCGAGATCTTTGTAAGTACGGAGGATAAATAAACCTTCCTCGCAGTCCTCCAGAACACAATAACGACTCCCACTCAGCCTTGTTCTCAAGCCGGCCACTGACCGAGTGAAACCGAACGGGGTGAGGAAAAACATGCACTAACAGAGGAAATTCTCGACAAGTCAACAAGTTCTGGTGCGGACCTACTCTATCGTCTATTCCAGTTAAATACTGTCCACGCACGACCATGCACATTAGCATGTTAGAATGGTGTTAATACATCAAACAGACCTAAAATAACGATAGATTAGAGTGATACGTTAGAATATTTGTTAATCCTTAAAAGTCACACGGACTTTTTTGTTAAATGTTTGTAGCACTTGTCCGTCTACACTGGTGAAACCATCAGTTTTCTATGTATCAAGATCGACTCTTGGTTGAAAGTAAGTAGAAATAATTGGTAACAAACACATTTGTTCAGCCTACGTTGTAAAACTCTCTCGGGAACCGAATCCTTCAAAATAAAACCTTAATTTTTCTGACACATGAAATATTTTACTACTATGCATATATTTCATGTGTTCAATCATACTTTACGTGAAATAAATAAACCAAACAAAAACTTCCCAATTTGTCATTATCAACCTACAGTATCACCTAACTAAACATGAAAAAAGATTGTTAATGACCCACTGGTGAATTGTACATACATCTAAGAGATTCAAACAGAAAAAATAAAAAACTCAGTTTCTAATGAAGAAGAAGAAGCTAAATGAACATTCCAAACCAAATCGACAAAGGTTTCCAAAATGTCATTCACAAAACTCCCCAGCGAAGAGGATTTCTTAACCTACAAAAAAAAAAAAAAAAAAAAAAAAAAAAGAGCTTTGAATGTCGATAGATATCTTCATTTTCGGGGAATGAGATCATCTTTGCACTCTGTGTAAACGCTGGAGATGAGACTAGCATCGGCAGTCCACGTCTCCGACCACCCGTCGGAGACCTGCCACTGTGTCGAAAGTTAGGGCAGTGTTTTACGTGACGGCTGGCAAAATAATTAGACTCCTGCTTGTCTGCTAATGTGACGTCACGGAAGCCGCGTGCTAAGCCTTGTTTTTGCCGTCGATATCGGCTCCTTGGTTGAGAGGCTGAGCAGAGGGCTGCCAAAGACACTAGAAGATGCCAAGTAACACTGCCGTCAAGCATAAATGTAGCGTAAGACATCGAAGCACTTAGGCTGAAGTACATTAGCTGGAAGTGGCACACATGCGAATTTATAATCAATGAACTAACCATGACATATCTTTCTTCAGTGTTGGGTTTCTTAAGAAGCGACAGACAATGCAAGGTAGCATACAGTAGTACAGTACTATAATAATTGTGAAAATAAAAACACATTAAAATAACAAAAACTTAAAACAAACCAGGGTTAGGTTAGATGGTAACTTCCTACTACCAGCTATCTATGCAAAGCGCTTTGATATCAGAATAACTTTCACAATTTTCACAATCTACTTCCACTTTGTCTCTTAAGTTGTACTTTCACTCAAGGGGGTCATGATACCACCTTCAACTTTCACGCAAGAATTAAGCAATCGTACATAACAGTATAAATCACACCCATTGGTACGACCCTGAAATATGAAGAGAGTATGCTATGTCTCAAAGCAGCGACCATCTACGTTAAAGACAGTCCTGCACGCTAGATTCATCGTAATTGTGTCGTACACTCAAAAAATATAACGTATTTGCTCTACTTACAAGGGACTATTATTGTCATTTGATAAGAGTACAGAACCTCTGTTTTGACGGAAGTCCACAACAGATTTGAGAAATGCACGGTACATTATGGTACCATGGATCGTTAGTGACCAAAACCTCTTACTTCATTTCTAGTTGTTGATTCAGGTGTTATAATGCGATTAAAGCGTTATTATAGTGTGACTAACGGCGAAATTAAGTCTTTAAAGACGTCATTCTGTAAGAAGCTAAAGAAAGAGAGATTTCTGTTGAGTAACGGAAACAAACTGTGGCAAAAATTGACGGTTACAACTAATTTCAAATCTATTCTACTGTAACGCACACAAACATGGGCTTACCAATGCTGTTTAGGAAGTTGGTGTACTTGTTTATATTTACGTTACTGTCCAGGCAAGGAATCTTTTTTTCAAGTTGTCAATAATGAAAGCTATTTGAATTTTCGTTGGCGCGACTGGTCTTATAAAATCGGCCTAATATCTCGGGTCTGGGCCAAATCAGGATGCTGGAGTTTCTCACTGTGACAAGTCAAGTTACACTCACAAAAAAATAGATGAACAGTCTAACATTTATTGAAACTAGATAGCCACTGCTTAAGTCTATCACACAAGATCTTATGCTTCTCAAATCACCAGTTTGAGGAAAATATTTTAGTCTGCTCAGGGAGGTTTTACAATATAAACAAAGACTTGGTAGATTACATACTTGCCAAAATCATTATCTTAATACTTTCTATTTCATAAAACCTAACTACCTATTGCGTATGAAATAACTTTATTCTTCTACGATAATCCAAACTAGAAAGTCACTTTCAATCTACTGATATATTTGTACATTATCGAGTTTGTTTTAGTTAATGAATCAATGGCGTGAATAAGTTTGGAGAATTAGGAGGAAAATAATCATTACATGCACACAGTGGAGAATCAACAAGCCCTGGATAAATCATTAGCAACACGTATTATTCAAGTCACGAGATCTAGAATTTCTGCATATAGTCTCACTCTTACTTAACTTCAATCTTCATTTGACTCACGATAATCGGAGGAATGCTGGAAATTAGGACTTACTAGAGAAATGGGCCGACAACGTCCGATACAATCGGCTCGCTTAGTTTAGAATCAATGAACCATTTTAATGTTGAATTCAAGCAAGACCATGTTTCCTACATAATTACTATTACGGTAAACAAGGAGCTATTCCAGAATACACTGAAGGGTTAAATAACTAAATGCCACAATGATAATTTTCCGAGACCAAGCACCAATAATGGAATTACTCTTTCATGAGGAAAAAATACATTTTTTAATACAGTGCCAATTCCAATAAATTTATAAACTGCATACACAGTCAAGCTAAACAAAACATTTATAATAATCTTTTAACTTCAAGAAATACAAGACTCTTCTCGTGCTAACACCTCGACATCCGAAAGGAGTCGATTATCAAAGCAGCAATTGCCTCCTTTAAAACTAACATGAAGTTTTAATGCAAAGAGGAACCTCTGCTTTCAGGGTCTACCTTTGGACCAGAGGTGTGTACAGTGCCGTGCTTACCAGAAGGGCTAGAAAGTGGGAACTTCCATTTAAATGACAAACCAAATGTTTATCGCTACGTAAATTCAAATGCACTGACTAGGTGAGAATGCAGTCTTTCTTCGCAACCAAAACAAAAATGAGTTCTCGGATATTCTTGTATGGGAAACATTAAAAGAGGTGCAAAGTCTGGAAGGACTGGGTCTACATAATCTCATCCACTTCTGTAAGCCTGGGACTTACTTTCTGCCATCTAAACACTACTGAACAACAACTAAAAGTAAGTGCTGTGGATAAGGCACTTGCCAGGATCAAGGGAAACATATCCACTGTAGATAATGACTGACTCACTAATCGTAAGGAGGTCAAGGTCACCCAGAATTACAGCATAAGTTATAGACTGCAGAAGACTTGTTGGTTCTTCCAAATTTTCATTTCATGACCACAAACCTTTAAACTTATATAGGTTGGGCATACTCTGTGGAAAACATGCAGGTTAATCAAGTGAATTACAACATTTTTCCACAACTAAAGTTCTGATAATGAATACTGACACAGGATATGTTCCTAACCAGCAACACAATTCATTGCAAAATACACAAACTTTAAAATCAACCTTCTTGATACAACATAATATAAATTTTCATAAAAATCTATTATTTGGATACTTACCTACTGTCAAAGGTAGCTTATATTTCCTCGTCTATTGGCAGCTATCTTTAGCAGTAGGTAAGATTCACCCTAAATAAATACATATGAATACTACTGATTCTTCTGCTTAGAGGCATATTAAAAAGTGGTTTAACCAGACCACTGGCGTAAGATGACACTCACAACATTATTTAAATGACTCACTACTCAAACTGGAGGCCTTACCTAACCTAATAAATCTGATCAAATTAACACTAGAAATACTTCAAGCTGAAGAGAGTCAAGTACACCTTCAAAAGTCAATCGACCCGAAAGCTGCAACTGCAAAATCCAGGCAACGTGTCGAGAGTCCTTCTGTACGACGCCAACATATCTACCGCAGTGGATACGTTATTCTTAAGGCATACTGTGCAAAGCCCTAGGGTCTAACCTCCTAGATTCATTCTCAACTACAATTGTTCAGGGGTGAATGTATTCAACTATGAGTGAGTGCAGCAAGCTACCAGATTTTGTGAAGGGTTGAACTTTTAGACGATGTTTCCATCTGAATTGTCTACTGCTCAATGAGTTTTGTAATTTTCTCACATGAAGTCTACCCTAGTTCTCAAGTGGCTAAACTTATCAATCACGACAGGATACAGATACAACAAAATTAATATTAAACAATCGATGAGATAATTCAACCATCACTGGGAATCCAAACATTTACTTTATTAGAAGTTCAATACCCTGCATTAATTGAAATAAACATTAGGCTAGTGCTATCTGAAGCTTATTTTGACGACTGATCCCAAAAAATCTAGCAGACTTGATACTTTGCACTATGAAAGACCTAACCGCCCATACTTCCTAAACCTTGCAAGGTACACTGCAGAGTATAAAGATTCTTTGCTATGCCCTTTTGGGTCCAAAACCAGCGTCTTTCGAACTTGATTCCTTATGCCCTTTTGGGTCCAAAACCAGCGTCTTTCGAACTTGATTCCTAACTTCTTTAACTTCCTCCTCAAATTTCTGTCCCTCGTTCCCTCCTGAATTCACAATAACTTAAGGCTGAATTCATAACAATTTAAAGGGTGTGAATCCCTTGCCTAGCTCTGTGAGTGTCAAAACCTGACTTGGTGGCCTGGTTAAAACACTTTACAATAAATGAGGAGCTTTACGTGCAAACGTACACTCCTACTTCTAATCAACCTGGATAAAATATCTGAACATCTCAACAGAAACCTAATACAGTATATTATTTACATGATTCAAATCTATTTGTAACACTGAACACCTCACTTACTTGAGAAATATAACTCAAGACTTATAATATCAGTGCTGAAGTAGGCCTAAGCTTAGGCATGAGATAGATTCTTGCTAGTTGCGTTTACATATATTTTACAGTGAGTAAATCAAGTTATGTTTCTTTCCAGTGACAGGAAATTACCTCTGAAAATGGTCAATTGAAATTTACATGAATATACAGTCACAACTGAACTGAATTTATATGAAAAATCGCACAGCAAGTTGCAATGCAAAACTATATTCTTATCCCGTTGAAAAAATAAATATTATTAAATAGTATATCAAAGCTGTAAATCCTATTCATTCTGTTTTAAACAACAAAATAAAATATCGGTTCTTTACACAACAGAAGAAAACGCACTTTCATTCTGTATTCAAGGCAATGCATGCAAGTACAAAGCAATATTAAGTTGACCGATTCCCTCTCAGACAACTTCTATAAGCATAATGACTGGATCAGGCTCCGGCAATGGCCCTCTGACGAGAACGACATTCAGCTTCTGAAATGCTGTTTCAATGTTCAATGAACTGACTAGAATAGTTTTACGCATTCCTTCACAGCCCTCCTATGTCTTTTTTCTTTGAGTACAGGCAGTCCCCGGTTAACAGCGATCCGGTTTTATGGCGCTTGTCTAGCGCCGAAAATTGCCGATTTCCGCTTATCGGCGCCAATAATTGGGTATTGGCGCCGATACGTACCTAACAGAGGTGCCGATAACTGAGAATCGGTGCTTTTCGGCGCCGATAACCCCCGAAAATTGCCGATTTTCGGTTATCATCACACCCTCAGATACGGAACCACGCCAAAAACCGGGGACTGCCTGTATGTATTAGGTTCTACAGCAAGTTATGGTTTCGTTAAAGGGTTACATATTTACTTCTTTTCGTTCTCTCAACATAATTTGCAGCGGTGGGAATTCGACCTAAGATCTAGCACGCAAAATAACTCCGTGTTTCCAGAAACACAAAGCTGAACCAACGGTGTGATAATTTCCATACTTAAAACTCACTAGCACACGCTACCCTGATTCCATCTTTGGCTATAAAACTTCCGGATGAGGGAAATAACATCTCAGCGGCAGCACTAGATGATTAATGGTAAACACGCACAAAATATACACATTTAATAATTTAATAATAAACAATTATAGATGCCAATTTCTGTATTCCGGATAAAAAGAAGACTCGATAAACTTTAAACTGACCTTCTTCAAGCCACACACCACAAGCTAACTTACAGAAACCCCATTAACGAACTCCAAGGATCAAATCAGAGAAAAAAAGTAAATATGTACACCCTTTTTGCGGAAGCAATATTCAGAGCATTTCAGAACGACAACCAATAAATTCTGCTTATTGTCTTCAAGTAACATAAGCACAAGACCGAACACGAAATACAAAGCAACGTTTCAATACGCACGGCCACTGATAAGGTGCACTTCAGCTATACGTCTCGTAATACCGTCTCTCTAAACATCCTTACTAAAACCTACAAAGAACGTACCACTATTGTCTTTTACTCAGGAACTGGAAAAGAAAGTGAACACTGTTTACAGCTCTCGCGAGAGCCCCGAGCAGCAGGGTGGTCTCACAGAACGTAGCCACAACACTTTACAAACGCAGCAGAGGTAACAATGGAGGAAAAATTGAAAAAAAAAAAAATGACTACACTTCCTCAACATTTACAAGGTAACAACAGAGTATCATAAGGACTTTTTGTAAGCAAGTATCGCCTCATTCCTCTGACACGGGCGTTCAGCTGAAATTGCGAAGCCACGCAGCGGCCTCTCAAGGAAAATACTGTCGCAGTACGTACGGAGAATGAAAAGTAAAGGTAATATTTAATATTCACTGATCAAGTGCAAAATCTCACTACAACCGTAGTTAAGGCAAATTTTAATACTCTTACGACAAAAATCAGTCGGCCGTCACAGATACGATTTTGTGACGGCACGTTACGCAAGGAAAACCTGAGTATTTATATTCGACTACGACTAAAAAAATTCCTCATTGGAAAATTTATACTAAAAAAGGCATTCAATAACAATCAACATACGAAAAAAATAGTTGACAAAAAATGAAGCAAAATTAACAGCTAATAAAATCAAGAGATTACATATCACATACTTATAACTCAACTAAACACTACAAAACAGCTTTGAAATCTGGTGTCCCGTTGACAAGGACTTCACGAATAATACTGCAGAAACATGCAATATGCAATGCCGTAATTCAACGAGTGTCAGCTGGTTAGAACTAGTCTACAATACTGCATCCAAGAATATGCAAAACTGGGGATTACTGACAACCGTCTTGAAAATACATTTGTTTGTAGAAACCGAAGACAAAATGGAGGCTAATCTTCATTTTTAAAGAATGTGGTACTTTTTCCCCCCCAAGTAATATACAGTGAAATAGGCACCAGTGATCTAATATCTACATATGCATTGGCTACTTTTCAAATAATGCATTACATGTCCGATAACCTTCGACTTGCATTTGCTAAAAAAGGCACTTTGCTCTAAAGAAACTACAGAGATAACTCGTCATCCTGAGCTGAGATCTCTTGACGATTTTCCATCCAACCTCGCTAAGCTATGACTGATTACGAACGCAAGTGAAAATCTGCTGGCACAATACAATTTACGTATAAGAATCTTTATTTCTTATATAAAGACCCAGCTGATCTAGACAAGCAGGTGACGCAGCGCTATCAGCACAATTAAGTTCACTTCGTAAAGTTATAGCACTGACTCCAAACCCTGGATAATTACGGCTTCTTTTTAATCAAGCGAAAGTCCTTGATGACTAAATGTAAATGTTGAAACAAACTATGGGCTACTTTCTCAACTGACTGCATAAAATTTAAAGAGGTTTAACTTGTTCTAGGACCTCTCATCAAATGAGGCCCATTCGTTAACTCCTGAACTGAAGTGAAGCCCTTTTCAAATTACCTCCCAAGTTTTTCCTAAAGTTACAAATCATTCATCACAAAAGTGAAATGAGTTTCCATCACAACTTTCTTTACATGTCCATCATGAGGAACAAATCAGGATAAAAAGGGCTCCCCATTACTGAAAAGGAAAGTGCTATGACATTGCAACAGTAAGAATTATTTTCTCATGCTAAAGTGTTGTAATATTTAAACGGCAGATGAGCCATACCAACCACTAAAATCCACAATCAAAAAAAGCACTTCAACTGAGGGAAAGCAGGCGTTTCCATTTTGCACACATGACAGAACTGGCAACACTCCCTTTCCTTGTTCCAGTAATTTATGACATGAAGACTGAGAATCATCAAATACAGGTTACAACACATGTTCTGGGGTGACGAAGCTGACGACACCAATCCGACAGAAGAAATAGTCAATAAAAATGCAGGATTAAAAGTAAGGTTTTCTTCAACAAAACACCGAAAACCTGTTACCACGGTTCCGACATAACCCAAAACCTGACATTACGCTAACCTGACACTACCACAGTTTTCACATAAACCCGAAAACCGGATGTTATGCCGCAAATTACTTATTGTTCCGACTTTCGCCGAATTTCGACCTTACAACAAGCCGTAGTAATGGATCTCTGTCATACCCCGAAGACTACCTGTGCTGTGAGCAAAATGATTTAACAGACCCTAAAATGGCTGTGGCACTGACTAATGCCACCTGGATCCATACCTCCTTCCCAGAAGAGCCGGAGTATCTAAGCCATCTCGCACCTATTAAGAAATGTCAAAATAAACTTTCCTTCTCTCACAGTTCTTTATAGCTGCCATATAATGAAATTCATTAGGAAATCCAACTGCAATTGTTTCAGGACAATCTTCAGTACGTCAGAAATATCTCTTGTAAACTGACGATCCTCGCCTCATCTTTCACTCGAATCCCCCTTGATAGTTACACTATCGTGACTACTGAGCCTCGTCCCTGAGTTGACTATAGCACCAACTTAGCTGCGCTGAGAAGCAAACTACAAACAGATTTCTTTGTCTTTCATTATGTCACATTTCCATTCCATGAAAATGTAAATTAGTACCTTGGGAAAAATTTCTGGACACTGCAAAGATTAAAGTATAAGTCATGTAATTCAATGAGATACAGTACTGCTTTTTATCAAGAGATTAATTTGTATTACATATGACGTACTTTTCCATACAAACCCCTCAATCATACTGAGCTTTCGCAGTCCACAGTGTCCCACACACCTACATATTTTCTTAAGTCTTAAGAAAAGCCAAGAGCAACAGTTCATGCACGCATATCACGGACCCATCAATATGAACCAACAGAACGAGAGGTGAAGAGATTGGCGGTTCTCCAAATACTAAAAATGTTGTAAACTACAAAAATATAAATTGTTCCATCGTACAACCCTCAAGGGTAATGAGTCCGAACAGATTCAGAGGAGGACTTGAGAGACTGCGCAGGTCAGGTACAAAGCCTCAACGAGTTCTCGCAAGGGATTTGAGCAGAGGTGCTACAGAGCATGTACAGGTCTGTCTCTGACAGGGACTTGAAGACAGTGGACTCTCCCAAGAAGGCCCTGACACTTTTACTGACGCATACTTGCAAAGACGACGAACACAAGGTAAAACAGCGCAAGCACAAGTTACAAAATACATAATAATGATAATAACATTTGGGATCAGGACAAAACTCACAAAACAATGCTAAAATACGCCAGTGAGCTTACACGAAGGTGACAACAAATCTGTAAATAGCGTTGGTTCCTAAAGATTAAAAACACAAAAAATTATGTACAAAAGGATAATTATGTACAATGGATTAAGATGAAGACAACTAAATCAATGACAAAATTAGCTCTGAAAAGCATAGGCTTGATTCAAAACAGCCATGCAAAGAAAAACCCTGGGAAAAACCCTGCAGATCTGTCTAGACACCACCACAACCATACAAATTATGAGGAAAACTGTTGGTTTCCACCAATGGGTCCATGGTACATGCACAAATAGTCACTCACAGGTCCGTTTTTCTTTAGTCTATGAGATTTAGAGGTGTACCTGGTTGGGGACATAACAGACTGTGTTTAAGACTTATGATGAAACAACATGTTTTGAGCATTTAGCAAGAACGTACATAACAGCCTACATTTGATCACACAAAGGTGTGAAATAAACAGCCATCAACCATCCCAAATAGCCTGAATGAATAGCATTCTGCGTCAGACATAATGGATACTATACGAATCATTGTTTAAAACTAAGAAGCACCATAGGAAGCTTCCCCTTACAGAGTGCCAGGCCTCTTCAAACTTAGCTACGATCCATAGCTTAACCTTGCTGCATTCTCGTTAGAAATCAGTTTCTGTTTCTATTGCACCCACAACAGACACCTCCTCCATTCAACTACTTCAAACTACTCGAACCCATTGTGACAATAACTGGTAAAACTACCGTTGCCTTTTGAATCGCAATCCAGACGTCCTTTGCAAGAACTGGTGAGTCTCTAATGTTGCCTTAGGTGCTATCAAATGCCTCGACAGACAACCTTCTCGCAGCCTTTAGTAGGACACGTCACAGGAGGGGGAGCAACTGTAACTTGGCTGTTGAGACATTCATGTCACCTGTTTAGTAAATGTATGTTCTCATTATGTTTGTGCTACACACACTCGGTACATTACACTTCTATAGGTGATATCTTCTTCTGAATTACAGCTCGGAAATCTAGTCACTCCTGGAACAGACGAGACATAACCGGACTAGCCCTACAAGTCAAGGACAGTCTGCGTACGGATCATTCCACCGATAACCTTCGTAATGACGAAACACCAACCAAAGACAGAAAAAACTGAGGATCTCAGAATGCCTAGTTCCTGTTGAATGTACCAACAGTGGTTTGCAGGCCAGATGAAATCTGAGAATGAGCACCTTTCATAGACCTGCCAAGGATGAATGCATAACGATTGTTGCCATGCTTTTCTAAGCGTTTAAAATCTACCTGAGAACTCAATAACAACGGCATGGCTCTTAAAACACACGTTCTTGAATGTCCGCAAGAGAACCAGGTCGACACGACGATGAAAAAAAAGGCACTGTAACGAAAAGTTATACACAACGATTTTCGTACGTGGTAATTATCAACTGACAACCTGAATAAAAAAAGGCATGAATTGTAACAGCCCAAAAGACTCGTTGTTACAAGATTAAAATATTTTTTTACATCCTTAAATTCATTGCATACTCATTGCATGAGTGCGAATGACAATCACTACGGAAAGATTGTGAAAATATGCAAATGTGGTTAAAATAAATGAGCTCATACAATATACAAGAGATTCGAATACTGAGAGGTTAGCGATTTAATCTCAAGCAAGACTTTAAAATGTCGCCCCAGTTTCACTGGGTCTGACTTGGCGATACGACTTACAACGAGGAGAAAACCGCATCGTCGAGAGGAATGAGACAATACGCGTTGTCTTTCGGAAAACACGAAGTCTGTTACATCAACGCTTAAAATTAAAACGTAACTAGTGTACCCCCTAAGTCAGTACTGCACGTGAACAGTACCAAGTATTGTCAGTTAAAATACCTGTCGCACAGGGATAAACAGTTCCGATTCATTTCCGCAGTTGAAAAAATATATACGACTAGATCGGTAACTTCTGAAGCAGAGTGGAACTGTTCATCTCTGTGGAAACAGGTCAACAGCGTTTCTATCAAAACGGCATTCATACTGGGTAAGAATCACTTAATTTGGTGAGAATCATGACCAAAGGCAGGTGCAGATTTTCATTGTAGTGGGACTCCATAGCACTCTGAAACATCAAAAATCTTTGTGTTAAGAACAAGACAATTTTCTATCCGTTTTCGTCAACTTGTTACAACTACAATACTCACTTTGAAGAGATTACAGTATACAGTACACTGGAAAACTAACATGAACAGCGTAAAATAGAGGAGATAAGTATGAATGACCTTTTATCAAGACACGAGCAAAAATATCTTAAACAATAAATCTCTGTGTATACCATTACCCTAAAGATTTTACGCAATGGACCCCCTGTATACTAATATAATGTAGTACTTGGCAGCCAAAAGTTAATCAGTACTCCAATAATTTTGATTACGGGAAAATTATGATAAAAGGGAAAAACAAATGATGTTTCCAAATCCTAAAGGAAAACAAATTGCTTCAAGTCCATAGGAAAAAGTGTTTGCAATTTGCATTACTGTCCAGCTATAATCTCCTCCAACAACCTGTCACAGTCAGTACCAAAAACTATTATATATTTACCTCTTCAATAAACAAATAAACAAGAAACATTAGGGAGGATTTTAATGCAATGCGTTATTACTCTCAAACAATTTCCTTGTCCTTATAATACTTTATTAACTTTTACATCTATTTAATGATCAATTTATTAATGTATCTTTGCTTTTTAATAACTGACCTTTCTGTATTTCTGATTACCTTCTGTTATGTCTTTCAAATGAACACCATCTTCTGATCAATAATAATAATAATAATAATAATAAAGAATACCCATTTCTTAGTCACTAGCAGCAAAGAAATGACCACAATTTTACAAAAAAAAAAAAAATTACAAATCAAATCAGACTACGCCATACCACTCCGGCACTGACCTTTCGAATGTACTGTTCGATCACGCAGTCGTACTTTTCTAAAACGGCAACAAGGAAGTGTGGGCGGCACATAGCGGCAAACAGCTGGAAGGTTCCGGAGCGGGCGGGGGCGACAACAATTGCCGTGCCGCCAGGACGCAACACGGCTAGAAGGCTACACAGGAGGCTCTCTCTTCCCTCGTCGAAAAACAAACTGGAAAGTTTAGTAGAGTCAGGTTACATACTGATGCACGAATGGTACGGAATATAAATATTAGGCTTATAACATTACACTAAGACCAATTACGACCGAAATGTGCAACAAATTATGTACAGGAGCCGTGAAAATTCAAGATTCTCCGGTGATTAAAAATACAGTATTGCTTAAGCTTCTAATGATAAAAAAAATGACTAAAAACTTAGATTTTTAAAATGACGTCCAACTTTTACAGCTCGTGAAAAGTACCTTTACGAGATGCAAAGACAGTTATTTCATCAAGTGGTTTCAGGCAATTTTGGCAAACTGAACCTGGTGTTTCAAACAAACGTTACAATGCAACGTACCAATCTGCACACATAGCAATGTCAAACTTTCCATGGTGCATCAGTAATTCATCGTGTGCACCCCATCGAAGAACTCTGTAGAAAGAGAAAATCTGTCAGTGAAGGATTTTAGGAAACGGAACATTTCTTGTGATTTCATAATTTCTAAACTACTGACCTGACATCCTTACAACTACACAATCATCTGAAAATTTTTTTAGTAATTACATCTTACTGCTACTGTGACATCAAGAATCTATTCTGTTGCTACACTTGATAAACAATAAATGTCTTTTCACTTAGGTTCCTTATATATCACCGCCTGATTTAGTGTCATAAATTAGCAACACAGCAATTGTTTTAATAAAAGGAAATACTGATACTGTTATAAGATGATTACAATACAAAAGTTAATTTTAATTTCCTCCCATTCTACAATCAGATAATCACTTCTACTTAAATTAAGGTATTCCCTTTATAAACTTCTCAGGATGAAAAAGAATTCACACATTCAAAAGGCATCCATAAACTGTAGTCACGGCCACCTTGTCAAAAATATCTGGTCTCACAGGTTACGATAAAAACCGATTCATAAAATTCAATTTGATAAACCAAAAACTAACGTACCTAGTTGACACATCTGTAGGCAGAGTGTTCTTCTCTAAGGACACTTTGACGTTTGTAATGGATAGAGCGTTCCCGTCGGTCAGTACCATTTTCGAAGCCACCCCACTGGCTGCGACCTGGAGATTAAGATAAGTGGAAAAAGTCGAGTGGAAAATCTGTTTCATACTCATTAATTCAAACAAGACTCAGTTTCTCTGTCGAAGGAAGGTTTCGGCAAAGAACGTAGCTATGAAAACACGAGCAAAACATATGAGGAACTTGACTTAAACAGAGAGATGACAATGGAACATTGAGCAGATGAAATCTGACCAAAGAAATTTGATAACAGATGGGATATAAAAATTCATAATACAAATCTAGCTTAATAAAAGTTCAAGTGATTATCTTTTAAATGATAATGAAAACAGTGGGCCACCGCCTATTGGATGTTCTGGATTCACGGCTTCACCTATCCATGGATTTTTCTGTAGAATGTATATACACATTATTTGTGGAAAATTCGCCTATTTGAGGTATTTTTCATAGAGAAATATTCACTAATTGCTGTATTTTCAAATTGTTTTCGTGACTAAATGTATTTATTATGATAAAACTATTAAAATACTCAGGTATAAGCATTTTTAGAGGGAGGTTTTGGTGTCTGAACTATCAAAATGGGTAGTTATAAGCATTTTTAGAGGGGTGTCAAATACCAGGGGTCAACTGTACATAAAGATATTAAATAACGTGTTCCTGCAACACTCCTCAAAACTTTAATCACAGTGTAGAAACATATATAACAGACATTTGTGAAAGACACTAGTACAATCTTTTTGATACAACCACCTGGTGAATACTAGTTAGAACCTCACTTTCGCTTCCTCAAGAATTGCTGAAAAGAATCTATTGTACAGTATTCTTCATATCATTGTGTCTGCGCGATATGAATAAATGAAAAAAAGTGAGTATTTACAAACTGTGCAATAATAAAATTACTATATTACAATCTGCTACAGCAGACAATTCACTGGCACCTAACTTAACCTAAGTAACTCACAAAACTACAAAATGTTTAAGAAAAAATAAAAACTTCAAATTCTGTACATTTTCAGCCTGAATTGCAAGAAAAGAGTGACCGGTCTTTCTGTACACAAATGTCACTGAATACCCTCCGAGAAGTCTTGAAAGAGAGGAAGTATTGTCGACAACCTGTCACACACACGTACAAAATTGTAACAGCTACAAAAAAAAGTCTATAAATATGCAAATCTGTACATTAATATAAAAATAGATGCTGATGGTACCTACAAAAAAAATTCTGTTCGTTACCTCAAAATGAGAGTGTAAAATTCTAGACGAAAAATGCTCTGCACTTAAAAAAAAAAACTCTGTAATCATTAAAAACACTACCCTTTTCATTCACGTCTTCGAGAAATGAACAGGACTTACTACAAGCATTATTGTAAAGGTAAGAAGGAATATAATCAGGCATTTACACTTGACGGACATTTCCCCACTCACACCAAGACGCCACAAACATCCATCTGCAGGTTCTTCGTGTTGCAATGAAAATTAAATCAGCAGTTTTAGGCGCAACACTTACTACAGCAACACATCAACAGTTTTTTGCCACACTGCAACACCTATGGAAAAGTTCAATTAGCCAGTGGACCACTAGCATCACACTGAATGATAACTTGTAATTTCTTCAACACTGACTGTGAAGAATACTGACAATTTTTATAAACACATGAGACAGTTTTATGAATACCAAGGACCTATATTTGATAAGAAGGAATTTTGAAGGTGAAACACTTAGGGAGATACTGTTACTAAACATATACTGCTTCAAAACTACTCAGAAAGTAAAATCTGAAAAAGGGGACGTGACATCTCAAAGTTCTCCAACCAGTGAATTTCAAAAGCAGTACCACTGCCTGTTAATATATTCATATTTTTAGCATTTGGATGAATTTCTGTACCAAATAATGACAATGGAGAACAGCAATAACAATCAGATACAAATCTAGTTCCTAGAATACTTTTATAAGGTTCAAAACATCTGTGAAAAAGGACAACAGACTCTACTCACCAGCAACCCTGCTAAGCACGTCATTCCACCTCCCAGTTCTAGCACTGATTTTCCAGAGAAAAGCTGGAGATTATTAAGGCAGTAATAAGTCAGGATTTCTTCTGAAGGCCATATACCTATGGTGAGAAAGCATTCATTACCATTATCGAGAATGTTGTAGAAGAGCTTAGGGAAACATCAATTTCGGAATGATATCCTGTGGCATAATCATGAACCTTTTAATTTCACTTGTGCTTAATGCAAGGAAAGGCAGTCTAACAGTCTTGCGGCGTTCTCCGACGAACAACATAAATCACGAGTCATTCTCACAACTGGCCGTTCTCCTGCCGCTACGAAGGAGCGACCTTACCAACTGTCATCGTATGATATGTAAACATGCTGGAGACACCGCCGCACAAACCGAATGCATCGGCTGGGAGAGAAAGGGTACCCTTGATAAAATAACAATTCGAAGTGCTGCTAAGGGACCCGAATAGATCAACAAATACAGCAGTCTGTGGAGAATGAAGCTTCACACTTGTATGATTGATGTTTTGCTGGTCAGCTGATCATATGTTATGCTTTTACTTCACGACTTGATTTGGATGGGCACCATTACTAAGTGATTCCGAGTATACCAGAGGATATTCTGTGATACATTCTGCTACAAACTTTACTACAGCATGTAAATACATAATGTCTACTCATCACGAACATTTCTAAGCTAGGGTTTTCCCGCAATGAGAAACGGATACTTTCTGTTGTCCTACGCATACCTGCTGACTCAGCATATAGTCCAGGTCTTCATCAATATCCTTCTGCATAGATTTTCTTGGCACTCCAACCAAACTTCCTGTCTGTATTCCCCACTTCTGAACATCATACGCTGTCGTAAAAATAGGTATTGTTTGCTATGTGTGCAGTGATGACGGTATCGACGTCAGATACTTTAGAAATTTTGTTCTAACACGGATGGAAACCTGGTGTAAGATATCCTGACTAGACACCGTCCGTAAACTATATTTATGCAGCGAACTTTCTATAGAGTGAAAAATATTTGACCCCAAATGAGTGTCTACGTTCATCCTGCGATACCCAGGAACAGGTCTCTTGTAAAGTCTACAGTATAACTATTTAATGATCTTTCGAAACTTAGATGAGTGATGACTTATAACACCATGGAACAACGCACCTAGTTTTCCCAATAAACATATGGATATACGTACAGTAATTTATTTATCCGAGAACCTTGTGGGTGACAAGAATATCCACCAGACAGGGAGCTGCTCAGTTGAGAGAATGACTCATGTGCTTTTTCTCCTGAAGCGCTTATCGATCGCGAGGTCTGTCTGTCCCAGTGGCAGAGCTATGATAAGAAACATTTTATTTAATTAGTTCTGTACGTTATCTATGCTATGATGCTCATTCTAATGCCATTTTAAAGTAGAATACTTGTACTTTTTTGTGGGATGTTCAGAAAAAGCTAAAATCAAGATAAAAGGTCTAAACTGGGACTTGGAAGTTTCCAAAATGTGAAAGATAAAAGCATCGTAAATGACTCCTGTTGGGTCCTAGAGTCACCGAGTCATCACGGGATCCAAAGGATTACCTGAAGGTAGTTTAACTGTCTCACTGAACCTTCAGACCAACTCAGAGGACTTGTTTTTAGATGAGGAGAGAAAACTGAAGCACGAAAACGGCGAAGAGGCTGCCGAGCTAAAAGGGACAGGAACAGAGGGAACAAATATAAAGTCAATGAAAGATTACATGCAGACGGGGCCATAAAAAATGAAATTTTAGTACCACTTCCAGCGCCCTGCAAAAAGCACACTGTTAACAGTAAACCTCCCGTCCGGGAAGCACTCGTGACGAACCACCTTTCGGAGCATTAAGCATAAATTTCCGAGCAAGAACTTTGTACGTGGTATATTGCACAGCTATGTCTAGTAAACACTTAAATTGGTTAAACAATCAATGCAAAATAAACATGCACAGTGTGGGAGTTCTGTCTCCACGATTAATAACAAGTTCTGTGCACCTGAACACATCTTACATCATCCAGTGCCAACGCGTATTCCACAAGACATATACAGGTAACGTACAAACATGACAGACAAATTCCTCTTCGTTCCACGCGACACTCCTTCGGGCCCAAATGTTCGACGGATCGTGTCGGCGGAGGGAACGAAGGAACTCAGTGGGTACAATTTATGTTCAATTATGAATACCAGTACAAAGCACTTATGAAGAAGGGGCAATTCAACATACAAACACTACAGTTTTAAATGACGGAACTATAGCAGGTCCACTCATTTTATCAAACACATGTAAAAGCATTTCGTTGATGAAAACAGAAGGTAACAGCCATCACATACCAGCTGATCAACACTCTTGCAATATGTCTAACTCCCCATAGTCTAGGGGGTGGAAAGGTAAAGATAACGAGGTACTGGAATTCACAAATAACTGGGTCTACCTTTTCCATCAATCTGCAGGTTTCGGGCCAGCCCTAGGAGAGCTGTTAGTCAGTTCAGTGGCCTGGTAAAACTAAGGTATACTTTTTTTTCTAATCTCTAGCAACTGAGAAGGTGCGGTATTAACTTGTAATAAGGTTTTTTCAAAACGTTCCATAAGATAACTGTCAACTAAAGGTCAAAAGGTTCCTACAACACTGCAATATCATTAATGTAACATTCTAACGTGACATTCACCTGCTCTGTTATTTGTGGCCTTACTAATAATTCAAATACAAATTAAAACTACCATGTTTCATATACACAAAACGCTGTCTCTTAAACAGATCACTCACTGATCAACAAGGAACCAGATGTACTCATTCTCAAAGAGAAGAAGTTACATTAAGTAGTCTCATAATTGAGTAGTCTACCTACTAGATTAGAAGTCCCTAGAGACCGCACTCGATGTTCTTCACAGCCTCTCACTGGCCACGGTTGTGTTTTTTATTCATTAAACTTTACCCAATCCTTCAAGAACAGGAAGAGTTGTAAGTCTAAAAGTGTGACTTCGTAGTCACGCCAAACTGTTGGTAAGTTATAATGATGATAATGAGTTATCAACTGTCAATAGTTAGCTGAAGATCAGATTTACTCCAAATGGCGAACGTCCGACTCTCCGACCGGCCAATGAAGAATCAGAGGAATTTATTTCTGGCGATAGAAATTCATTTCCCGTCACAATGTGGTTTGGATTCCACAATATGCTGTAGGTCCCGTTGCTAGGTAACCAGTTGGCTCTTAGCAAAAATAAATCTAATCCTTCGGGCCAGCCCTCTTTAGGAGAGCTGTTAATCAGCTCAGTGGTCAGGTTAAACTAAAATATACTTACTTCATTCCAACTGACAGAGCTATGAGATGGGCACCAAGTTAAATCTTTTGCCAGTTTATTCATGAAAAACTTTCTTTTTACTAAGTCATCAACTTGAGAAGGATTTTCAGGCTCATAAACATTCTGATCAACTGAAGATCTAACAGGGACCTAAATACAGTACTTTCTTCAAGGATCTACAGTACTACCTTAGAAGATGCTCTCTTCCTAAGCAGTAAAACACTGATGTATTCAGAGAAACAGAGAATTCTTCATCACTTGATATCAAAGACTACCCTAGTTTCAAAACTGGGTTGAAAAAAAAAAGTTCAAAATTGACAATATACAAAGAGAGGCAGAATATGGTTTTAAATAACCACTCACATACCGTGCCTGCGATGGTCGTTGTGCTATCAAAAGTGTACCTGTGTGACAAGGATTTAGTCACTGAGGTAAAGGGTACGACTTTGCTAAGGGATTCATCTGCAGAGGTGTGTGACAGGGTGAGATGCAGTTGCTTGTACGAATGAAGCCCTTGGAGTACAGGGGAATAGAGAGTTTTTGTGGAAATCTGTGACGAAAGGCAGAAGACAATTTACTAACAAAATCATCAGTATACCTAGGGCAAAAAAAAATAGCAAAACTACTGCAAGACTTAGTGACATTATAGGTTAGTTCAAAATAGATGGTGGAACAAAATGACACAATAAGGGTGAGGAATGGTTGCAGGTAGATCTTACAATCTGGCTCCGTAAGAAGTAAAATTAGATGAAAGTTTTAATTGGAGAAAGAATTTGAAACGTGGCTATAACCTAATTAAATGATCTTCATGAGGAAATGAAAACTGCTTTTAAGGAGATGAATAATAAAGTGATACAGTTTAAGAAACTAATGAGAAAGGAGTATACAAAAAGTGAGTCTAAACAATGCATACATAAGGGTCACAGAGCCAGCAGGGAGTGTTTGTAAGTTAGGAAGGCAGGAGTACAGTCGACCCCCGCCTATTCATGGTTTTTCTATGGAACATATACCCACATTATTTGTGGAAAATTCACCTATTCACGGAATTTTTCACAGGGAAATATTCACGAATTACTGTATTTTCATATCGTTTTCGTGCCTAAATGCATTTTTTATGATAAAACTATTAAAATAGTCAGTTATATGCATTTTTAGTGTTTATAAAGGGGGGGTCTTTGGTGTTTGAACTATTACGAAAGGGCAGTTATAAACGTTTTCAGAGGGGTATCGAGTATTCACGGATTTTATCGATTCACGGGGGGTTGCGGTACCTAGCCCCCGCGAATCCAGGGGGTCCACTGTAAAAGTCCCCAAATGGTGGGATGAGGAACGAAAGGTTAGCGAAAAAACAAGACTAGGGTTTAAATACACGAAAAAGTGACAAAAAGGCAGCAAAAATCATAAGACTGAACTGTACTGGGGAAAATCTGAGGAAATATTTTTCCAGGGGGGGTGAAAGTTGGTCCAAAGGGAATGAAATGCAAAATGAGAGGTAAATGAAGAATCCTGCCCCCTAATCAATAAGAGTTTTCTCCTCAGGCAATCAGCAGCTAGCAAGCACCCTAACCTCCTGCTGACTGTCCAGTGTATAAGGATCAAGACTCACCATGATGGATAGTGGACAGAATTCCTCGCGTCTCTTGGCGTGAAAATGCTCAGCAGAGGCCAAGCAAAAATTGGTCTACGTCAGAGAAATCACAAAAAAACAGAGAAAACGAATAAACTGTGAGAGACTCATGTGAGCCTGATCACTTTAATATAGTTCCTACCTCTATACCCTGCAATATTCTCGTAGTACATTGAAGAGGTTTTCAGTGAGCCACGCATAAGTCTATGGCTGACTCCTGCTTTTGCACTGAAAAGGGACTGAAGTGCTGTGGAATTCACTGACCATGAAACTTGTCTCATTATAAGATAAAGGTTTGTTTGAGAAGTTTTAAATATCTTCATATTGCTTGTTAATTCCTATATGAAGTAACACAAGAGTCTGATAGGGGTCTTTTAGTTTTCGTGTGAAGTAATCTTACTCTACAACAGGGGAATTCAGTTTCGTAAGTAGCAATTACCAAAACAAACTCACGACAATAATGTTCTACATTTGGCCCCTAGCCCCTTGTTTTAGGACGAGTGGAGGAATCACACTGTAAGACGGTAGCATTTAGATAAATACCCTATTACGTAACTCACTGCAATTGGCTGAGACACCACTTATACAACCTAGGCTAGAATGTCTGCGGTCAAGAAGGAAAAAGAGGGGCAAGGAGATACCAGTCATCAATCATGTTAGCTTTGCAACTTACGACCTACAGGCAAGATGTCTCCTGTTCACTGGGGCTCAGGCAATCACACAATGTGCTGGGCAGCCATCAAAGATTCTAAGAAAATAACTGAAGAGTGGGTGGCATCCCTCACGTGGAATAAAGGGACGGTGACCTGGCTGTGCCAGACCACAGCCCTCAGTACCTGAGTCACTGAGTAAAGTTCCTTCTGAGGACGTGAGGCAGTAGAAGTGTCCCTCTCGCTGGGTGACTGGTGCACTACTTTTCAGGTATCACCTCACAAAGCCACAGGGAAATGGCATTTTTAGACACCCCATTCTGCCAGTCGAGTTAATGAACAAGCATCGACACTCAGCCCGAAGGGCTTGTTAACTGCGCGCACTACCTTTGCACAAAGGAGTTTGATGCTATAGATGTTTTTGCAAAAGCTATTCCTCCCTAATTACAGTTTTAAGGACTTGAAGTGGAACTATTTCCAGCAGACCTCAGTGAGAAAAAGACATTAGGCTACTTTTTGCATTGATTAATGAATTTAAATAGTTAATCCATGCCGCCACACCACTTCAGCATCAAGTATACCTCACTCAATTACAAGGCTGCAAATCTGTTGGTTGGCTGATAGTAAACACGGAGTTTTGAGTGAAAAACCTTGGTTAATTGTAAATCAGGACTTAATCATTCTTGGCGGAAATCACCGTTGGTACTTCAATTCTCAAGCACACAAAAATCACTTACAAATGCACTACAGTACCGTACTTCAACATACCTGTTACTTTTTTATATCAACTCTGCTTCTCCAACTTATACAAAGACATACCAAAGTCAATATACAGCAAGGGTTTGCCAGGTATCAACGCCAAGCTCATCAGCAGTGACGCTGCACTTGTAAGAGAACATTACACCTAACACAAGCTACTATTTACAAGTCTTATTAATTACCTAGGCGTTGAAAATTCACCTGAATAGCATAACATGACAGAGGAGTTGAACAGTTCTGACACAAGGATGCTGTGTGCTCGAAAGGAGAGTGCAACAAAGTCCGAGCAATGCCGTACATGCAACACAACAAATACGTCAAGGCACATCGCCAACTCAAACGTTCAAACACCATACAGTTATACAAGCCTCAGCATTTTTCTACGGCACCAAGATGCAGCAATGCCTTTACTTGTCGTACACAGATTTACCAAAGCAAGCGTGACACATGACTATGCTTGGCACAGCACAAATAACAAGCAGAGTGAGGTCGCTTACCAATGCAGTATTTTGTCAGAAGGTTTTTGTACAAGTTACTCCAAAACAAAAGAAATGGGACATTACACGAGCAATAGTAAGGCGGCCTCGCCAGTTTCAAGGGGAAAATCTTACGATTTTCCTTCTGCCCGGTAACGCGCCTTGACTGAGAGGTTGAGAGATGCGGAATCCTTGTAATTTGATATGTAAATGGAGGACATCCGCGGGGGGATTTACCTACATTACCACAAAAGATCTTAAATGCACGAAAACTGAATTGTGAATTTAAGGCATGATACCAGGCAGTATATAAAAAGGCAGCGATGTGAAGTACTCTGTTTACGATCCCCCTACGAGAACAAGGCTCCGAAACTGCCGAAGCTCTTACTATTGCGCTTGTAATTCTAACCAAAAGAGTCACAGTACTCGGAAGTGGATGAGATAGACTGAAAACAATGCTCTCGCTAACTTTCCTAGTTCCTCGAGAGAAGAAGAAGAAGATGATGTGCAGAAGGAGTCCTAAGAACCTTTCGTGGTAATAGGATAGATTAGGGCGGCTCGTCTTTCGCTATACGAAAAGATGAAGAGAGAAAAAAAAAAGCACACACAGTTCATGTGACAAAGGTGTTTGACAAACATGCTTTCTGCCCTTCCTCTGAAGTCTCGAAACACTGCACGTCAGAGAGGTGTCTCGTCAACCAAACCAGGAAGGTACCTTTTTTCAAGTGCTAGGACAGTACGTCTGTCCATATTATTTCAGGGCTAAAATGTCAATCAGGGGAACTTTTATGGTGTGGTCACTGTCTAAAGTACATTGTTAAGTATAACATCTACCCTCCTGACATTATGTGTACACAAATACTCCTTCTCTTCTCCCACTAACTAATCTTCCACTTATATTCACTTCCTTGAAAGACTAACTCATCCCCATACCACCAACAACTTACAGATAAGATGTCCATTTTCTAGCCTGAAGCCACTTTTCCTGGGTACTGTGTCTCTAAACCTATCTCTGATCACTTCACAGAAACTGTAACTGTCGATAAATCAAATCCATGTCGTGATTCTCTACAACTTTAACCTAGAAAAGAAACCCAAGTCCTGATAAAAGCCTTTCTTTTCAAGTGTATTCAAGTGGCTGCTTCTATCTCAGTCCATTTTCACTGTCCGTCTATGCTTATCCTTGCCGTAAACTAATTGCAGATTTGCAAGACACCTTTATCCCATCAACTATTTCCACCTCATATCCCTGGCCACTTTTCCTACAGAAACCTATTTCATCTGAAACATATATTCTGCTGACTTTTATATTTTTCATGAATTTGGTACTTATACAAATTTCCCCAATGTGTACCATGTACGATTAATCACACTTTCAGACCTGTGATTTTTAAACTCAATGTTCCTAACAGTTTTAGCCTCTACCTACCCAATTTCAGGTTCATTAGAATTCTTGACCTCAGAACATTTCATTCATCCCTTACACTCTCTAAGATTTGTATATAATCCCCCAAAATACCAAGTAAATCATTTTCAATGGCTGCTCTTAAAAAGTCTGACTCATTCATTTGATTCATATTTGAGTGTGGGCAGAGTACAAATAATAATACTGTAATATCTCTCTGATTGTATAATTACAGTACTGCAGGAGAGAGAGAGAGAGAGAGAGAGAGAGAGAGAGAGAGAGAGAGAGAGAGAGAGAGAGAGAGAGAGAGAGAGAGAGAGAGAGAATCAACTGTAGTTGTTTTCAGTCGCTCACAATTTCCCGAATACTGTACCCTACTTTTCTGCCCAAGTCCCTCCTGCCCCCACATCTTCTATAACACCTGTGACAAAGATTATCCCACATAGTTGCTGTCGACTTCTCTACAACTCCCACTCCTAAATCCTATCAAGTATCTTATCACTCTAACCTAATCTCCTACAATTACAAAGTCCAGCACGCCTCCTTCACCTTCTACCTGTTGAATTCTCCATCATCTGTCCTTCCTGCACATTGAAAGTTCAGGGTTTCATATGCTTTGTGACACTTCTAAATGTTAGCCCTTTCTAACGAGCGACAATCGTTCCACACAGTACCTTACGCCTGACCTCTGTACAATACCGTTCAGCAGGTATGTCTGTACCTATACATAGATATTTTGTATCCTTCCAAAACTTTACCCTAGTGCCTGTAACATCAGCACTATTGTGGCAGGTGTGCTATCTGTAAAATTCTACTGTGAACAATAAAAAAAAAAAAACGTCATTACAAAAGAACAGAATCAACTTACAAATGTTGCCTGTATTGTTGAAACCCGTCAACTCACTGGGGCTGAAGTCTCGACGTAATAGCCTAAGAGACATGCACAATATGTTAGCATGCTCAAAAAAGGTCGTCCCCCAAGGAGGCATTAGTGGTCGACCATCAGATACTCTTTAAATCGAGAGTGTCGCTTTTCGGGGGACAATCGCGGGGCGTTCGAGTCTAAGATGGGGTGCTGCTCGGCAACATCGTCGAAATACAAGAATACAAGCAATTCCAATTTGGTTCTTACAGTTCATAATCTACTCCGCAAGTGCCGTTACCTATGCAACCACGTGACATTACTGGAAATACATGGTTTACTGAAATGTCTCTTCATTACAAATTTCAAAAAGGGCATTCAGTGAAGTTTTTAAGAAAGCAAGATTTCATGCTGTCTAAGAACATTTAACTCTGTAGAAACTGCAATGGGAGCAAGAATTTGAGTAAACGTCATGTCCAAAGCGTTTTATTCTACTTAAGCTACATTTTTAGCATTTTCAGAACTATGTGAGGTAAGTCATACTAAAAACAAGAAAGTGACACATGATAATCTACATGAACTTTGATATCTTTTAAAATATATCAAAAACTATAAGAGAAATTTAACATTCAAGACGGTCTGGACATCACATAAAGAAAAACATTACGAAGGTAGTACGTATTATAAGTCAAAGTTGTATACAATTTAAATATCAATTCACACTTCACAATTTTCCTAAAAGGAACTTTAGTGAAAATATTCAGTTAAGTACGATTTAATAACATTCTTAAAATCTTTCAAATCACTGTTGAGTATCAATCTAAATATAAGTAAGAGTGTTTAATAGCTGGTTCATTAATTTTTTTGTAAACAGTCTAAAACACCTTCACCATGAATATATTTAATTTAAAATTCTGTAACACACTGAATGACACGCTATGGATGTGACGAGAACGTACGTTCTTTCTCCCGTTAAGTCTTCTAAAAGACATCCCTATACCGGACATCACACAATACCAATATGAATCAGTACATACGAAGAAAATGATAGACCTATGAGACAAAAGTGATTCTATCATGCAAAAAGCAACAGATGACCTGATAGTGGTGAAGAAATTACAAAATGAGGTAGTGAAACTATGTATACAAAAAGGACGATACTTCTCGTCTTACATTTTCAATCATTTTTTACTACAGCCTTTACGCTCAGCTGGGGGGGGGGGTAATTTGCATGCCAAATCACTAGGTAAAATTGCTGGAGTGTAGTTTACAAGATGAGTGATTACCTCCGACCACGGCAAGAGCCTATTTCACTTCACCAAAACCTCAAACTTGACTCAGTGTGGCAACCTTAAGTCTGTGCCAATCAAAATGGTTTGGGAGAAGGAACTCGTAGTGAAAGTAATAAGTTCATCTGTAAAAAATATATGAAAATTCACAACCTCTGAGATACATGACTGTCTGAATTATTTCTTGTTCAATCTCTGCTTGTGTGTCAAAAATTTTTCTGAAATTCAAAGAACCGCAAGACACCTACCACCACGGCCTATAGGCAGTACCCAAAATTAAATTTGCTAACTGAAGATTTGTGAACCAAATGCTGAATGTTGACTGGTTAGGAGCATCAAGAAGTTTAAAAATAACTAAAGAGGAAAATGACAACTTGCCTTCAGCTACGACTGCCCAAACTGCGAAACTAACCATACGCCTAGGATTTACGTCTACCATGAGTGAAAAACAGGTTCAAAATCAACTCTAAGGCTGCAGGAAGCTGAAAGTGAAGAGTCTGCCTCTATAGCTCGTTCTCGGATGACGGTATAGTCAGGGATTTTAGCCCATTCAAGGATAGTGCTCTCGGGATGATGAACACAATCACATCAACAATAAAAGAGGAACGATCTACAAAGACATGGAACAGCTTCTTTCCCTTCAGACTGAACAGCATATCTGTCAGTGTACCCAGTAGGCCAGCTGGTGATTCGTGTGAAAACTTTATCTTCGTTTGCAAACCTCGAAAAGAAATTACCCAGTGAGAAAGACGGAATTCAAGGGATGTATGAATAGCATTTCGAAGAAGCTGCAGTCCCGACCTGTTTACGATTTCAAGTGCTTTGCCCAGGTGGATGCGAACGAAGCCTTGGTGACGATGAGCAACGAGCCTAAATTTTATGCTACGACACCCAGGTTACTTCAATTATATTATTCTAATTCACAAATCAAAACCATATTGCGTTGCGTATATTATCCAAGACATAAATGGTACAAACTTACTGCTCATTCAAATGGCTCGATCGATATTCCTAACATGAACTGAGATTGGCACGGGCACAATCTTTTCTTCGTAATTCTCGTCCAAAGGACACTCCAAGAATTTCTCCTTACATTTAGATATGCATCTCTCCTGAAGGAAATCTCCCTAAATGAACTTTAAGATGAAAAGGAATACTGAAGTGAATTTGAAGGCATTGACAACTATGGGTGAATCTCCTGAGTCTTTCCTAGGTAACTACCCTACACCAGAGCTGTAACAAGACTGACTTCACGACCGTTGTTGACCAACACCAAATGTTCGACTAACAAATGAACCAACAAACAACTCACAACCGATAATTTAAGCAATATTACACGTATACTAACAATTAAATACATGAAACAGCTAAACTCAATGCTTTTAACAACTAAATACAAACACATCAAAACATAATATCCTTCTTCCACATAATACGCCTTTCCACTTTAGTTAAATAAGGAAAACACAAAACTAAACGACAACTTGCGGAAAAACACAATCTCTCTTGTTGATTAGTGTGGTTAAGGTGAAATAAATAATATAGCCTGTACCATGTTGAACACAGTTTTACAAAACAATACTGAATACAATATCTAACAGAGTGAAGACATTTTAAACAACTGACTCAAGTAAGCAAACTGCAGTGAAATATTCCAGCCACTGAACTGGACTCTCTAGCCGAAAGGTAATAGCGTATTAATTTGCCGGTACTGTATTCCTTTTTATGGAAAATGTACTTGAGTTTTGGGCTGACACCCTCTGTGGGTATGACAAATTATAATTCCTTTTCAGGGAACAAGAAGTTACTTTCCTTAACTATAAAACTCTACGGGCCCATTTACCGTCATTTTCCACGAATAAATTGCACTTTGTAATCTATTATAACCAAAGAAACATCTAAAATACGTGGCAGAATAGACATAGAGGCACAACTGACATTTAAGCAAAAGTAAGGAGGGCCCACAGTGACAAACATTTAGACACTAACATAAAACTTTGGAACACTGGACCACCTAGTCCATGACTGCATTTTGAAACCTTGCTTCCAAATTTTAAAGTATTCAGAAAACCACAGAAAATTACATATCCGTATGACTATGACAGACAAACATTAAATTTAGACTTTCAACTTTTCAATTTTATCGAATTTATATACAAAATTCTGTAAGCGTATCTATCTTAATAGTAGTATGTGCTTTCAAGCTAATCATCAAAGCCATTTAAATGGGACTACATATTACTTATTTTCCATTCATAACGCAACAAAGTAATCTGCGAGATACTTCTTTCTCCGCAAGAGTATCTGACCGTCACACCGTAATCCCACAGAAAAAAAATATTGTTCCGAGCCCTCCACAGAAGCTTTCGTAATCTTTGTGATGCTTAAGAATCTCACTTTACTAACAGCAGACCGTGGATCAGTCACATACCGACAACTAGTAAAATGACAGAATCTTGGACAAACTAGACAAGGCAAAGTAATGCCTCTGAATCAGTAACACACACTAAATTACACGGACAAGTTCTATGTGCGTACTTTTGCTTCTAGAGATGGGAACTAAAAGTTATAAAGAGTGAAAACAAATCAGCATTATTTCACTGACATTTTTAAAAGAAGCTTGTTAACCTATAATGTTTAATATAGTGTTTATGTATGAAAAATGATGAGATGAACGAAGTCACTCTGAAACCTAAATATTCATGAAAAGAGAAGCTACTATTGAATGGATCTTTCTGTCAAGAAGTTTTCACTGGCTGCTAACAGCTTCATAATTCAGTCACATGGCATAAAATATAATCACTTACTGACACACTACTGCAATATCTCTGGTGCTTCCTATGCATACATTTTTCTCAGACCAGTTAATATTCATCCGAGTCATTTTCCTTGTACTGATTAATGCTCAACTGAGTATCAGAAAACTTTAACAGCACCTTAAAGATCGTTTAGTACACAAACCATAATTTTACGTGTTTCCTATTACCAATGCTAGCTGGGAAGAAGGCCCACACTGAAGAATGCAACGTAGAAACTCACGGAAGTTCATAATCTTAGCGCAAATACTAAATGCAACGTCAATCCCAACGTATGTGCTGCAGACACTGCGTATCAAACTACCACTGATAAACGTATTGTGATAATCTTCCCCTACCTTGCAAGCTTTCTCGCACTGCCTGGACAAGAGGTCCTTTCTTTCCAATGCCTCTTTCATCCCACCGATCCGACCACTTCTAGACCTTCCTCTCCTCCCTTCCCCCCTACCCAACAATCCTGGATTACCTACTCTTTTCGCCGAGCTATCATGCCCCATTTTTTTCCCAAACGATCGGCGTTCTCGAAATGCTGTTCCACCCTTTCACCTGACCTGACCAATTTACCACATCTACATGTCTCTACATTTCTTACCCTGTCGATTCTTCTACTCTTCATATAAAATGCAAACCTTTAATTGCATTCAACATCCACACTTGACTTCCTTAACGCATGTCCTCGATATACGAAAAATAAGTCAGATCTAAACTTCAGATGCAAAATGCATAAATTGAAGAGACTGGCCCCATCAAATGATGAAAAATTATCTTACTTTAAGAACACAATCTACAGTATGTGCTCCAGCTAGTTGTGATTCTCAGCCGATCCTTTTGCCTTGTTTAAAACATCAGAAGACAGGAATCTATCAAGAACTAGACAATTTGTGACAATTACCTCGTACAGAAGCCTTCCTCCCACACCTTGTTCATTATCAACAATCACTGATAGTTTGACTCAAGATCATTTTATAAAACTAATCCTCGATTTTAGTTGATTGTATAAACTACTTTACAGTAATCCTCACCTCACGGCCACAAGATTGCAAACTGAATTCACCTACCCTGAAAACGAGCGGACTAATATTTCTCGTAAAATAAGCAACTAAATGAGAAAAACTTAAGAAAACAAAGAATTGGGTAAAATCATGAACTCATACAAATCTACCTTTTTAGAAATTATCTTTCTAGAACATCCATTACTTATAATGAGCCTTTACTTATGGTCTTCAAATGTCCTAGAAATTTCCATCTACAGTTTAACAGACAGAACTTACAACAGCAGCAGCTCAGGACACAGACATAAGTTTCCAACAGATATTTGCCTCATTTTGCATCTTGTTTATACTGATAGCCGAGAGAAATTGATAGGGATGGCAGGTAGAACCTTGGAAATAATGACCTTGTATGAAAAACAAGACCACATTGCAGTCTGAGCTTCTTCCCTCAATCTGCGTGCAAATGAGCATATCAGGTTGCTAAAGACGAATGGAAAAATTTAAATACATTGCAATGAAGCAGTGATTCTTCCTGCAAGATTCACCATGACCAGGGCACACAAGGTAACAGTTTAGAAGCTAAAAGGTAATCTTAATAAAATGAACAGACCTAATTTGAGAAAATTACTGAACAAGACCACTGCTGATTAACTAGTTCATTTACCAAGTAAACTAAACAGGTAAAAAACTTGGGAAAAAACTGGAAAATCAGAAATTAACTTGGCTGACACATGTCAAACTGCCCTCTCGAATAAGCAAGAAATGTCAGATACTTGCAATCCTTTCTGGCTAACATCCAGAAAAATGACTAAAGTCCCTGTGCCCTGCAAAGATGTGTAAGTGGCAAAGAATAATCTTTTCTTTCATCAAACTTATAAAGCATAAAGGCATACGAAAGAAATTAACTAACTTATGCACCTGAATGCTTTTAAGCGTCAAGTATAGTACTGTGTAATCAATATAGATCTGGGGAATTCTGCCAAGTTGTTTACAGTGGTGCAGATGCAAAAAAAAAGTGAGGCAATTAACTGCGGGGGACCTAGGGATCTATAAGCCCATTGGCAAGGTTCCCATAACTTTTTTTTGCCTGCTGAACTACGGATGGAAGTGCCTGGGACATCTCAACGCCACAAAAGTGGGCCACTTACAAGAAATGGGACTACGGTGAAACATATTAGAAGATCTACAAGTATATAACAAGAAAAGTTCAGGTTAAAAAGCAAGAGCAACTCTGCAATTTAAACAACAAAATCAAGAGTTGTAACTTATCATCATCTTGAAATACAAATAAACATAATGGCAGATGTAAAAAGGAATCAATAAAAACACAATATAAACAGAGAGGAACTAATAATTCGAGAAAAATGAGCAAACAGAGCCTGAAATCAAGTACAACAAAACGCATAAGCCAATTTGTAGCAAGCCTCTGGAAGCAATGCGACATCTTGACACAAAATATGGAACTAAAAGTAAATTCAAAAGAAACAAACGATAATCACCTTTCTTTACAACTGCTAGATACCACAGCCAATCACCAAAGACAGGCATTCCACTGCCTGAACCAAGGCTAGAAAGTTATTGAAGTATGGTTTCCAACAGAATCCTATTCACAGACACTGAATGCAACAGGGCATTTGTAATATTATAGTCAGTCCTTTTGCACAAACAAGTGTCAAGTAAATAAAATGGGAGTATATGCCTACAACAATGAACAATTTTAATTGCATTTCACACAGGCCTCATTAACTAACTGTCCTAGTTGGTTGGATTAACTACAGGTTCTTTTAAACAAGAGTTCTTTCTGACATAAAACTGATACCGCAACGAATAACATTACTCATACGAAACTTGAAAGAAATCTGAACGGTAAAAATTAATCACAAAGCGGAAATGATGACGTTTCAAGACTGTGTGAAATCAAATTTTCGTGAACAAGGAGAATACGTTGACGGCAAATGTACGAAAGCCTGTGCAGGGCTCGGCACAGAGAGAGACTTACTTAACGAGACCATTCAAGATCCTAACGATTCAATCACCAGAATAATTCAGTCACTCAGACGTAATGATAATATCAACTTAGAGAAAAATGAAGCTGTTCTATACAGGGGGTTAATGGCAGATCAAGAAACTATGGAGTTAAAAGTAATTCGTCAATATCCAATACAAGTGTGCATTGCGACTAAATATAAGTAAGCAGGCATCGTCATCCAATGGCATCAACAAGCACATCGCTCCTTAGGTCCAGGACCTAACAAGCCATTGCCGCTTAAAAAAAAAAAAGGAAATAAATAAACTGAAAACATACAAATCAAATATCTGATAAATCAGGCGGTAAGAAAAATCTACTGTCGTGAACTTACGCCATTTACTGATGCGACAGCGTATTTCTAGAAGGAACTCTGCCTACTTGATGTCTCTTGAGGGAAATTTTAAAGTACTGGACACACGACTCTTGCTTACAAAGATGTATCAATTGTGCTACTAGATATTAGGGGTTACAGAGTATAAAAATACGTAGGAGAAAGTCGTGAAAAAATGTGACTGATAACAGAACTGAATAAACTCTTATCACTTCCCAACAAACTTGACAAGAAGAAGCATAAGCACAGGCTGTGTTTTCTATGAATGACTAAGCTCATTCAAGCAAAAATGACACAGTATTCATAGACAAGGAACCAGACCAACTATTGTAACAGCTATCTAAAAAATCTATAATACCAGTGAAAAAACTGACATGAAAAACTACAATGCAAAATGTACTTAACTTAGATATCATTAAACTACCATTTCCAATCCACGTGATTTTTGTTGGTGTAGAACAATAATCCTTTGTAAACCAGCAAAGAATCAGGCAAGGTGGAACATTCAAACACTACATGATGCTCTACTATCCATAAGCTTCAATTTAAATATTACAAACTAAACACCAGTAAAGATATGGAAGAGAGGTACCATAATAAGTTGTGAAAAGGCCTGTCTTTCAATGTATAATGTCAAGATATCCCATGTCAAATAAAGCTAGTCGCTTTTTAAAGTTGGTCAGAGCTATCGTAACATATTAAGACTGTCGCTGCACATGACAGGCAGTTTCAACAGTACTGACATCACGATATAGTCAACTAAGTACATTTGTAAAGCTAACGAAGGTCAGAACTGGTAAAATTCTTATCTCGGATCTGTCGTCCTTCATGAGATAACTGCTTTGTAAAACATTTCCCTAAATAATCACAAAACCGACCCTGGCTGAAATTTAAGCCTGGCTCTCAATGAGAAAAGGGAGTGAAATGCTTAATCTGATGATAACACACAGCCATCGGCAGAAGTTGCTGACTTCCCACACTTTCATAAACATCACATTTCATACAGTTAGGGATCCAATTTCTGTTTCGAAACTAGAAGTTATATATACATTACAATGCTGTGACAATCCATCTAGTATCTTCCAATGAAATAACTGCTCACAAACTGCTGAGACATTCTCTTAACAATCCCTAACATACAAATTTAATTAAAAATAAAGGACCTTTAATATATTTGCTTAAGCATTCTCTGGCTTTTATAATATTCATCATACACTTTTTTGAACAAGAAAGCCTGCTGACTACATCTAGGGGCTTGCACTGTCATGACCTACAACTAATGCAAGTTAACCATACAAAGAAAAGGAATGTGAGACCACATTAACTAAACTTTTATCAAAACTGATCGGTCAATTGCTCGTGGCATTGTCGCCTACAAAATTCAAGCCAGTTTTATCAAGGCACCTATCCACAAAACTTCAGGAATGATAAAACGAATTATAGCAAACAAGCTATCTTACACTTGAAGAAGAAACAAAGTTATGCTACTTAAAGACATTAGAGGAGTACTTAAAATTAACTCAAGCTCTAACCTTATTTAATAAATGTAAACTTTAAAAAATCAGAGACCTTACAAGTAATGTAAATCTGTGATATCTTTAGCAACTTCCGATTATTTTACACAAGTAGTTACGCATTTGATGTTGCCTTTTTTTTTTTTTAAATGACAGATATTGGCTACAACTTATAAACTGAACTTCTGGGATGTCTTGTAAGCAATAACAGGTTTATCCAGTTCTGAACAATGTGTAATCCTACTGTTTAAACCCAACGTATAAAAAAAAAAAAAAGAAAAATTACTGAAACAATCATCTACAGTTTAAAAAAATTTTAAAAGTTCAACATGAGAATCATTGCCATGAAGAGTTGAGTAACTCACGACCATAACTACACCTTACCTCACGGTGACTTTCAGCTCGGAGTTGACGCACTTGACGGAAAAAAAATCTTGGCCCAGGGGTTCGAACGTCAAGAGCCCAAAGGACTGAAACTTTCGCGTGGAGGCACTGTCCGGTGAGGCATCTCTTGAATTTGATCTCTGAAGGGCCTATAAAATGAAAGATAAAAATATATTAATTACTTATCTGGCTTCTAATGCCAAGTGGTCCAAATCGGAATGCCGATTTTGATAAAATTGCAATAATTGAAAATGGAATATTTTATATCAAAGTCCAAATGTTAGTGAGGTAGGTCATATATGTAGGGCTAAACCATGCCTTATCTGGTCGTAAGGATGAAACGCTCTATCCCGGTTGAGCTTGGCGACCCATTGGCATAGGGCTGCCCTAAAGGTCCGCCCTAAGAAATAAAATTGTGAGTTTTCTTATTCTAAGAGAGGTCACGTGGTCCGGCCTAGGGTATACCCTAGGGCACCCCTTAACTGCAGTGGGCATTTCAGAGGGAATGTGACCTAATCAACTAAAGAAACCTACCTTTGCCTGACCTTATATTAAGATGGCGTGACCTTCCATACCTAACGGGGGGGAGAGTTCACGCCCCAGACCCTACCAAAAGTAAGTCATGACGACCCAATCTAGACACTACCTAGAATACGACATAAACTAATCTAGGATGCTGCATCCTTACCTGGTGGGGGGGGAGGGGGCTTCAGCCCCCCAGGACCCCCAAAGTAAGTCGTGACCCTTGTCTGCTACCTAGGGAGGGGGAGTTCACACCCCAGACGCCCCCAAAATTAAGCCATGACCCTCCTCTAAACACTACCTAAATTGACCTCGAACGTCACGTCCTTACCTGGTGGGGAGGGGGCTTCCGCCCCCGGCCCCCGAAACTAATGACCCTTATATCTGCTACCCAGGAAGGAGTTGGTCTCATCACTTTTACCTTAATATATAAAAAAAGGTAAGAAATTACAAAACCTAAGCTACCGCATAAATACGACCCGGCACAGGACTCGAACACGGGTATCCCAAGCACTCCCACCTCGTAGCATCCTACCTCAGCCAATATCTTCCAGCGTCGCCGAGCAACCGTACTCTTCGTGTTGATTCCTTTCATTTTTTAACGCGACTCATTAAAATACACTCGGCGAGCCTTAAACTATTATATTAATTCAGGTCTTTGAGGCTCAAGTTGCGCTGTCCGACCAATGGACGGTCGGGGACGGAAATGTAAACAAACGACGGCTAACGAAGCGATGCGCCGGGGGTACGGGATCACATTACACCGCAGTTGTCTATTCCCTCGTTTATCAGACTTTTAAAACCGTTTTATAAAAGGAATTTAATCTTATTTACGATACCTATACAAAATTATCTATAATTATTAGGTTTCCGTCTAATATCGGCGGTGTTTTCGGGGTCGACGGCGCGCGATGCGCCGGGGGTACGGGATCACATTACAGCGCAGTTATATATTACTTCGTTTTTCAGAGTTTTAAAACCGTTTTCTAAAAGGGATTTAATCTTATTTACGATATATATATAAAATTATCAATGATTATTAGGTTTCCGTATAATATCGGCGGTGTTTTCGGGGACGACGGCGCGCGATGCGCCGGGGGTACGGGATCACATTACAGCGCAGTTATCTATTCCTTCGTTTATCAGACTTTTAAAATCGCTTTCTAAAAGGAATTTCATCTTATTTACGATATATATACAAAATTATCTATAATTATTAGGTTTCCGTCTAATATCAGCGGTGTTTTCGGGGCCGACGGCGCGCGATGCGCCGGGAGTACGGGATCACATTACAACGCAATTGTCGACTGCTTTTTTCAAAATGCCCTATTCTCAGGCATTTCATCCTTCTTTGCAAAAGATGTATAAAACTCTTTATACCCATTAGACTCCCGTCTAATTTTAGCCGTGTTTTCGGACAGCCAAGTACAGTCAACACGACGTAGTTGGGAAGTATGGTGCCAAGAATACCGTACTGGCGAAAAAAAAAAAATTGGGCACGGAATTAGGGATTGCTAAGGGGATGAATAGGGTTGACCGGCTACCTTTTGCAAAAGTATTTCGGGTGCAATTCGATAGCGGAGCTTATCTCCAACCCCAAATCCAACGAGAACCCGCTATTAAAATCCGGCGATTCAAATACTGGCCCTAAAACGAACGCAGAACAAAGAAGTGCAAAAATAAATCGACCGCAATGTACCCGACCTTCGTGAGAAAGTATCATGAACAGCCAGTTTTTCTGCGTCGCCAGATGTTTCCCCCTTTTGTCCTTCAATAACTTTGAATAACTCTCGGATAAATTCTCAAGTTACCCACCGAAAAACCTCCCCTTTTTTTAATGGAATTCGTGTTAATGTATCCGATCGGAATGACGGCGTTTTTGGCAATAGAACACGCTCATAAACATGCGTTACACACGCTGATAGCATGGTTGGTATGGCTAATGACCGAAGGCTAGGATAGGACGGGGTGGAGATTTTCTCTCTCTCTCTCTCTCTCTCTCTCTCTCTCTCTCTCTCTCTCTCTCTCTCTCTCTCTCTCTCTCTCTCTCTCTCTCTCAGTCGCGTCTCGTCGACGTCGTGATTAATTCTCTGACTAGAATTTAAAAATGAACGAATTGTTTTTATCTAGAATTATCGTCAGTAAATTCTTAGCTAAACTGTGAAAAGAAACGTAATTATCTAGAGTATTCTATCTAGAATTATTATCTAGTACGTTACGGAACAACCTCCACGAAAATATAACCTTGTTTTTTAATATTTTAATAATTTCAATCGCCATTTCGTTTTTATTTCCATACAGGAAACAAAATTACCTTCACGTACGCCTAATTCTAAATACATTTCTTTTTAAGCTCGTTAAAAACAATTTCTTATAAGATTATAATACCGTTTCCACTCTGATTATGCCTAATTCATTTTCTTAAGTTTCTTGTATATAAAAAAACCATTTCTACTTAAGTATTTTTTCTAACGACTGTGAGAAGGAATTCGTCTTCAGTATTAGAACGTCTGTACATAATTGAACAGGTCATTTTTATATGTCACTTTTAATAGGACATTCTAATAGGTCATTCATTTAATGGGTCATTGTTTTAATAGGTCAAATCTACCTGAAAAATGTACTGTCATTCTTATAAATTACTTTCGTTCCGTTCCTGAGATATATATATATATATATATATATATATATATATATATATATATATATATATATATATATATATATATATGTATATATATATATATATATATATATATATATATATATATATATATAAAACAATGGGTATTAGACAATGAACTCTTTTTCTATATAAATTACCATTTATCAGACTTCCCTAAAGTCTAACGTAAAGTCCAATTCTTTTTAGACTGTAGACTTAATGTTTTTACTCTCTCTAAACATTAGACTTGTGTTTCAAACATTATAGGCGTCATTTTTCATAGGAGTATGTTGTCGTATTAGGCCTTTGTTGTAAATATTTGTATATAGAGCTGTTTTTTTTCTTTCTTTAGAGGTCGAGAGAGGAAGACCTCTCTCTCTCTCTCTCTCTCTCTCTCTCTCTCTCTCTCTCTCTCTCTCAGGAGAGAGAGAGAGAGAAAGAGTCGTGTGGATAGCACACTTATACCAGATGTGTTCTATTTGCGGAGAACGTCAGGTGTTTTTGGCAAGGGTCTCCTGAGATCTTAATTCTTCATTTTTATTTTCTCTCTTTCTTCTTCTTCTCCTTCTTCTTCTTCTTCTTCTTCTTCTTCTTCTTCTTCTTCTTCTTCTTCTTCTTCTTCTTCTTCTTCTTCTTCGTCTCTGACTCTCTTTACGTAACGGGGATTAATTTAAGAACAAAATGGTACTAAGTTTGGTAAATGATTTTAGAAGATGATTTTTACGAAGTCTATAATTTTGTGATCATTTACTGATTATTATTATTATTATTATTATTATTATTATTATTATTATTATTATTATTATTATTATTCAGTGTTTTAATTTTATATATATACAATTTAAAATATCTTAATAATTTTATTATTATTATTATTATTATTATTATTATTATTATTATTATTATTATTATTATTATTATTATTATTATTATTATTATTATTATTCTAGTGTCAAATGCTTCAATATTTTTCATATTTTCATAATTTATGACAGAACCATATTAATGATATTGACCAATAAATGCCACTGAGGTCAGAGGTCAAAGCTGGTAGTGACCTGGGGTCATTTCAGTGGAAGAATGACCTTAGTAGGGGTGACCTTGATAGAGAAGTGGGCGAGAGAGAGAGAGAGAGAGAGAGAGAGAGAGAGAGAGAGAGAAGATAAGATAGTGAGATAATTAAAAATTGCGTCTAGGTAGAAAATTAGAAAACTGAATAATAATAATAATAATAATAATAATAATAATAATAATAATAATAATAATAATAATAATAATAATAATAATAATAATAATAATAATTGAATTACTACTCATAAATATTTACAAATTATTTTTTGACTTTATATATATATATATATATATATATATATATATATATATATATATATATATATATATATATATATATAATGTAAATAGGTGCATATGTGAAATGAATGAGAAACAGAGAGAGAGAGAGAGAGAGAGAGAGAGAGAGAGAGAGAGAGAGAGAGAGAGAGAGAGAGGCACACTACCTGACTGACGGACGTGGCCTTATCATCAAAGATAAAGAGAGAGAGAGAGAGAGAGAGAGAGAGAGAGAGATTACGTAATTTGCCTAATTGACAACACAGTTTCATTTTATCTTTCTCTCTCTCTAATTACCACAGCTCCCGAGGAAGGCCTAACGAGAGAGAGAGAGAGAGAGAGAGAGAGAGAGAGAGAGAGAGAGAGAGAGAGAGAAAAAAAGATTCTCCGGAATAAACAAAGAAAGTTGTGACGGGAGGGAAAGTAAACATCATCTTACTTCTAGAAGCCTCTCTCTCTCTCTCTTCTCTCTCTCTCTCTCTCTCTCTCTCTCTCTCTCTCTCTCTCGATACGAGCATGCGCACCGGCATAAATCGATGCTTCGTCCCTCAACGTGCTGGCGACAGCGAGACAATCATGGCGTCCCCATTCACAAAAATGGATCCATATTTCTCGTGATCTCTCCCACTTATCCTCATCCTGCGTCCTTCCTCCGCTGTTCATTAGGTGCAGGGAACATGGGAGAAGGGATAGACGTCCTGGGAATCCTCCTGGTAACGGAGGATGTCGATAAAATACTTTCCTTTTTCCGATCATCCTCGAAGTATATAGGATTTCCTGACGTCATCTTGTGATATTGAACAAACGGAGCACAAGCCGTTTGTTCCTGTCTGCGTATGTGACATAAACTGATTATACATCTGTAAGTGAGTAGGCTGTCTCTGTCTCTCTCTCTCTCTCTCTCTCTCTCTCTCTCTCTCTCTCTCTCTCTCACCATCTAACCTGTTGAATTGAGCCTCAGTGCCAAACGCATTCCATGGATTGAATTATCGGAGGAATTCCATGAATTATCTTGAATAACTCACTAATTAAAGTTATCCGGATAATAATCCCGTCAATTTCAGTTTGTTTATCTCATTTGTAATAGATCATGACAGGATACAATATCCCAGGATTTGATATATTACAAAAAAAAGGTATGAATACATTCCGGATGTACATCGTGATTGCTGGAAAAATTGAGAAGATATTCTCTTAGCTGTAAGAAAGATTTACAAAGATTGTAGACGTTCCATAACAATTCCTGAATTATAAATAAAAAATTATTAATAAATTAATATTTCAGTCAATTAAGGAGAGGAAATGTCATAAAAATACAGCCGTAATTCTTCGCTGAAATTAGAGCAACGTTCCAGGAATCATCAGTTGATTTGGATACAAATCAGTGGAAGTTATGTGAATGTATGTCTGTATAAACGTATGTATTCATGTATTAATGTATGTATACATAGAAGACCACCTCAGGGAACGTATCAGCAAGCTGAAATTAAAATAACATCAAGATTTCTCTGAACAAGACCAAAATTCTAAATCTTTTCCAGAACCAATCTTAGGGGAGATTAGGCCTAAAATTCATCGACACAAGGGTTCTAATTCCATGACATTTGAAGAGCAGATCAGATGATACTGTAGCTTATACACCAGCTTATAAATCAGCTTATACATCAGCTTAATACATCATGCAGTAGCTGGGAGTCTAGGCAATAGATCAGTGTGTCAAGAGCAAATGCCAAACAGATTAAGGTTAGAGAAAGATTTTTTTTCACGTAGTACGAGGTTTAGGCTTGCGTGAGGGGCAGCAATGTATGGATGTATATGTGTCTGATGAGAGAGAGAGAGAGAGAGAGAGAGAGAGAGAGAGAGAGAGAGAGAGAGAGAGAGAGAGAGAGAGAGAGAGAGCGCTTCTTCTTCCAGCGCTCCAGTCCTCAGTAAGGCCTGGACCCTCGTCCGCGCTACTGCAGAGTGAGTAAGCAGATTGGAAGGACCTCTGCCCCCCTTCGAAATCACCCTTAAAAAAAAAAAGGGTGCTATCACCCCTGTCGTGGTGTCGTGTGTCTTGTGTCTGTGTGCCCCCCCAAAGTTACACCATGTCCTCGGCCCGTACCCAGTGACGTGGCCGCGTCAGGGCGACGTGTCCTAAGGACCCACCTGGGGAATGAACGAGGAGGTTTCACCTGCAGAACGCGACGAATGACTCCGACGGACGCGTTCTTCCTTCGCCCCTGAGGAAGGGGAATGCCGCCCAAGGGCGTCCTCCTCCTCCTCCTCCTCCTCCTCCACCTCCTACCCCTCCTTCTTCTTCGCCAGCAGGTGGTTGGGCGAAGGGCGTGAGGGGAGAAAGGTGGTTCCTTCAGGTGGGATTTTTTGGTTTAATTTTCTGGTTAGGATGAAGGTGGTGTTATTATGCTTATAAATGTCTGCTATGTGTACAGAGTTCTGGTCTATGATGATAATAATAATAATGATAATAATAATAATAATAATAATAATAATAATAATAAATAATAATAATAATAATAATAATAATAATAATAATAATAAATCATTATTGTAATAGTTATACCATTATTATTATTATTATTATTATTATTATCGGGGAGAGAACAGAGAACACAATAATATATATACAGCTATATACCTTTACAATAATATATATATATATATATATATATATATATATATATATATATATATATATATATATATATTTATATATTTTTCAAGTGAAATTATTCATAGACCTTCTCTAGAAGCTGTACAATTCTCCTTTCCAATCTGGCTATGAGTGGGAAATTTCTTTAGAAAGTAGAATAGAAAGTCAATAGAAATTATCAACAAGAGAGAACATTGGTGGTCCAATAGGGTTTTCTAATTATTATTATTATTATTATTATTATTATTATTATTATTATTATTATTATTATTATTATTATTATTATTATTATTATTATTATTATTTTGAAACCCTTAATGAATAAAAGCGATGCATATAAAAATAATAATAATACTGCCTGCTATTCTGAAAGCCTTACGTAATTGATAATAATAATAATAATAATAATAATAATAATAATAATAATAATAATAATAATAATAATAATAATAATAATAATAATGTATTGCTGATTAAATGTCCTCTGTTATGAGGTAATTCATTACATGTTATTACGCTTTGGCGTGAGAGAAATGTACATATATATATATATATATATATATATATATATATATATATATATATATATATATATATATATATATTAACACCTAAATTTACGATAAAATTTATGATTTAGGACTAAATTAAAATTATAAGTTTCATATCTATGCATTTATGAATCTCTGGAACGGCTCAGAATTCACAGAATGACGGAAAAATAAAAAATAAAAAAAAATAAAAGAATTTAGGTCTAGAGAAACGTCAGATAAAATTACTATAGTTTACCATATTTAGAAAATGGAATACTGGACTTTATGACAAACTAAAGTATTTAGGTGGATGTTGTAAGGATACCTTCAAACTCCCCTCAGGAATGATTCCTTGGATTCCTTACGTGTCCTTTAAGGTGTAGGATATCACTGGCTTCTCCCTGGGTCTTCTGACTGTAGGATATTGAATAGGATGTCGAAATTAAGAGCAGGATGATGAAAAACAAGGAATAATCGAATATTAGTAGACACCAAAATATTCGGGTGAAATTTCAAAGGATGTCTTCAAAAATCCTTTCAGGGATGAATCCTTGGATTCCTTACGTGTCATTTAAGGTGTAGGATATCCCTGGCTTCTCCATTGGTCTTCTGAGTGAAGGATATTGAAAGGATATCGAAAAATGAAAGCAGGATGATAAAAAAATCTTGGTTTTTTAAAATAATGTCTGGAGAGGTTCGACTTGTTCAGCATAAATAAAATTCAAAATAAGGAAATAAATATACATAATATAACAAATTAAATAGAAATATTAGGCCTATATGCATTATAGTTTAATAAACAATAAAATCTAACCATTAAATACATCAATAAAGAATTCTAGGCTAAAATGCTGAAACCATCTTGCATAGGCCTACACATCTTCAAGCCTGCTTTGAAAGAAAGAGCCCGTGCAAACACATGGCTTCTTTAATGACAAAAACCTTTCAGAAACACTTTAAGTGTAATTCCATGAACTTATTTAAGTCTGTGAGCAATTTTTATATTAAAACTCTTTCCTGAAATATCAGCCTTTACAGAGTTGGCAGAATAAGCCTTAATGGTTTTCTAAGCGCCCGTGTTGCAAAGGCTTTTTCTCCCTGACCTTTTAAAATGGTCAGGAAATTCTAATTACTTTTTCAGAGAGAGAGAGAGAGAGAGAGAGAGAGAGAGAGAGAGAGAGAGAGAGAGAGAGAGAGAGAGAGAGAGAGAGAGAGAGAGAGAGAGTTATGTCTCTGTATGTGGGATAGATGCTGTAAATATTTCTCGAACCAGTCAAATGAAAGGCTATGTTCTACTGAGCTTCAAACTCCAGTCAGGGCAATAAATGCTTAGCATAATCTCGAAGGGAGAAGTAGTGGAATATTCCTCACATTCTTTATCTCTCTCTCTCTCTCTCTCTCTCTCTCTCTCTCTCTCTCTCTCTCTCTCTCTCACACACACACACACACACACACAAACCGTCTCCTTATTTTGGCATTAATGATTTTTGCCTTAGGAGTCATCTTGAGAGAGAGAGAGAGAGAGAGAGAGAGAGAGAGATGATGACGATGAAGGTGCTTGAGAGGTGGCTCTCTCTCTCTCTCTCTCTCTCTCTCTCTCTCTCTCTCTCTCTCTCTCGCATTAGTTTAAGTTTAGCACACAATTTAAAACGAAAGGTAAAAGTAGAGATTATTATTAAGAAATCGTGAGGAGAGAGAGAGAGAGAGAGAGAGAGAGAGAGAGAGAGAGAGAGAGAGAGAGAGAGAGAGAGAGAGATGCTGCAACGTCTCTGGAAAATATCACAACTATTCATGGTCAAAATGATTACAAATGAAAAATTATCGCAGTTCGAAATCTTGGGTGAGTGATTCATATCTGAGACCATTCTGTCGTCATTTATAGTCACTGTAAAGAAAAATAAAAATTACTAAAGAATAATATACATTTTAGTTACTTTAGCAAAGTACTTTAGTTACGATTTTGTTAAGACTGAAAAATGGATGAATGAATGCTATCAGAAAATAATTTTAGAATGACATGACTCCCTCCATTCAGAGTTGCTGAACATTTTACAAATAATTATAGTTTCGAAAGCCTGCAGTTGTTACAGCCTTGTAGATTACAGTATCAGACTACAAAATAATTATGTAATAGTATGGAGTGTAACCTTGACTTATACCAAGAAAGGGTTTGTTTGCCAAAGGCAACCAGAAAATAATTGGCACTGCAGTTATTGCCAATCTTCAAATGATATTTTGCTTGTAATTTTTTCCTTAGCTTCTTGAACATAATAATAATAATAATAATAATAATAATAATAATAATAATAATAATAATAATAATAATAATAATAATAATAATAATAATAATAATAATAATAATAATAATAATAAGTAATAAGTTGATTTAACAGGAAAAAAACAAATTTAAATTTTCCCAACAGAACGAATTAGAAGGCGTGTCGCTTATCAAGGTCAACACAAACAAAAGCGTTGGAGTTTGCAGACCTCCAGTCCCAATCCCCCTTCTCCTTCTCTCCTCCCTCCCACAAGGTCCCTCAAACAGAATAGGACCCACCCCCCCCAAAACCTAACCATATTAACTGAACTAACGGCATAGCCTCTTGTCGACACTAGTCAGAATCGCCAACACAAAACGCTGACGTCAGCATTTTAATTCAAATATTAATTTATTATTATTGTTATTATTATTATTATTATTATTATTATTATTATTATTATTATTATTATTATTATTATTATTATTATTATTATAATTATAATTATTATTATTATTATTATTCAACTATATCTCCTAAAAAACAGGTTCATTAAAAAAAGTTCATGAATGAAAATATTATTATTATTATTATTATTATTATTATTATTATTATTATTATTATTATTATTATTATTATTATTATTATTATTATTCTCTGTAACACCTACAAAAAAATTAGTTGCATTAAATAGACAAATATTCATAAAAAAATCTACCAATTCGAAAGAAAGAGAGAAAAAAATGGCATAAAAATAAGTCAATAAACAGTAAAAAAGTGTTGGAGCCAAATTCCCTCTAGGGAGAAGGAGCTCTCACCTTTGACCTCTGCAAATGACACACACACAGTGCTTTAAAAATCTTGCAAAGGAGACTGTGTACTGTATATATATGTGTGTGTGTGTGTGTGTGTGTGTGTGTGTGTGTGTGTGTGTGTAATAAAAGAAAATATTAATATTTTAATAATTTTTCTCGCAATTTTCTACAAATATTAATCCCCACTCATACACTTCCTGCCTTTTCCAGGTCTGTCGCTGGAAACTCGACCCTCCTGGAAGAGGGAAAGAGAGCGAATCAGCGAATCCTACACCATCACAAGGTTCCAGCCAGTCTGGAACCAGTCTGGAAACCTTGTAATTGGATTTGGAAACTGGAAAACCGAAAAAGAAACATTTGAAAAAGAAAATGATATCCAGGAGGATGACTGAACCCCAGATCAGCTTAATTTGGAGCTCGTGTTATGCTTGATGATTCCTCCTGGAATAGAGGGAATTCCAGGAATTCCAGAGAATTGAACTGGAATGATGATGGAGTTTGTTTTTATGGGCAAAGGTACAAAAGAGATGGCGTAGTTTCCTCAGGGTGTAGCCTCCATTACGCTTAAAATTTGAAAAGCCTCAATACGCTTCAAGGTGGCCATAAGTCAAGTCTTTCTTGGATGTGTGAAGTGAGATTCAAATGTAAACAAACAGTTCGAATCGCTTGTGAGAATCGTAATTTCCGGATTAAAAATTGATTTAACTTATAAAAATCATGAAACTATATCATAAAACATCTAAAATATGATTATTTTGCTTAAATAGTGAAATAAATACGTCAAAAAAACGAATAAATACATTTTTTTCGGTGCAAAATCGAGACCAAGTCATTCGCCATGAGTTCGGACGATTTCAACGACGACGACGTGTTCCTCTCCCCCTCGGCGGAGGTGGGGCGTGAAATGTGTATGGGCGGCGGAGCCACCCACGTCGTCAACGGGTCACGCCCTTCCTCTGGGTATTATTCCAGGCAGACGAGTGGGTATACGGCCAGCCAGGATACCCCTCCGACTTCCGCAGGTAAAGGAAGTTATTTATTTCTCTAGGGTATGGTATTAGACTTGAGCTTGTATATCGTAATTTCTTATGTATAGACTTAATGAATACGTAATCAGTGAATGAAATGTCAATGTAAAATGAATGATAGAGACTGAATAATCAAGTGAGTGAGTGGGAATGAATGAGTAAAAGCCTTACAAACTCTCTCTCTCTCTCTCTCTCTCTTTCAAAACGATTCCTAAGTTTAATTTCCTCTTTTATATCTCTATTTTAAAATTATATTCAAGGTCACATAATCAGATTTTGGTGTCACGATGCCATATTTCTTGGGAGAAATATCACGTGACCTGTGTGACCTGACCTGCCCTGACCTCGTAAGATCTATGAGGATTAAATTAGCAAATGACACATCTTTCTCACTTTCTTTATAAGGTCATAAAATTTCATGTACATTTAAATCTTTGGGCAGCTAATCATGTCCCAAGCAACGTGACCTAACAAATTAGGTCAGGGGTCAAATGTCACATTTTTCTGGAAAAGTATAAAATTTAATATATATTTATATATAAAATAAATTTTAAAGTTTATTCTGTGTTAAAATTGCAAAGTTTAATCTTGATGTATTTTGTTGCTGTGGTCAAATAAAGATTTTTTGCTTATGAGTCAGAGGGTTGACCCTATGTGAACTGATGTGACCTTATATGACCCTATATTACCCTACATGACCTATGACCTCATTTTGACTCTATATGACCTAGTATAACCTTATATGACCTTACATGACCCTGACCTCATATGACTCTATATGACCTTACATGATCTTATGTGACCTTATATGAACCTATGTGAAATGATGTGACCTTATACGACCCTAAATGACCTATGACTCCATATGATTCTATATGAACTTGTATAACCTTATATGACCTTAGATAACCTTATATGACCTTACATGACCTTATGTGACCCTATATGACCTAGCCCCATCCATAAAAACGAGAGAGAGAGAGAGAGAGAGAGAGAGAGAGAGAGAGAGAGAGAGAGAGAGAGAGAGAGAGAGAGAGAGAGAGAGAGAGACGGTGTATGGCACACTGCTTGACTGACAGACGCAACCTTATCACCAAAGATAACGAGAGAGAGAGAGAGAGAGAGAGAGAGAGAGAGAGAGAGAGAGAGAGAGAGAGAGAGAGAGAGAGAGAGAGAGAGAGAGAAAACATCAAATCATATGATTCCCTGAATTGGTTACACAAACAATCAGTAATCGTGATAAATACACCCACGTAATGATCACTGACACATGTGTATGTGTATGTGCATATGTGTATGTGTGACACATACACACACACACCTATAACTATGACACAAAGCCATACACAGTAATTTTACACGTATATACAAACATTTCAACACTTACTTAGAGAGAGATATACATATAAGTATAAAGGATGTTTAAATACACATGTATACATGTATTTATGTATGCATATACATGTATATATGTATGTGTGTATGCATATACATAACAAGGCGTGGCGTAAGTATATCAGTTATCGTACACCTGGCAGCGTGACTCATATTGTAGATACAAGTTTCCCTTAAAGGAATTGTACTCTTACCATTAGCTTACTCTCTCTCTCTCTCTCTCTCTCTCTCTCTCTCTCTCTCTCTCTCTCTCTCTCTCAGTCCAGAGATTTCGCAGAAACTGGTGAAATAAGTGAAAGTTTTTGCAAGAGGAGAGAAAGTTGAGAGAAAGTGTGAGTGAGAAAAGAGGGAATCGTTGACTGGCGGAAGGATGGAAGTGGTTATTCGTAAGGGAATTTGAATTGAGAGAGAGAGAGAGAGAGAGAGAGAGAGAGAGAGAGAGAGAGAGAGAGAGAGAGAGAGAGAGAGAGAGAGAGAGAAACCCTGGAATTCACAATTCATTTCCCCCCATCCTAAATGAGTCCTTAGCCCTGACACCCTGAAATCCTTACAGGATCATTACGAGATCCTTGAAGGATATAAAAACCATATCCTAGAAGGGTATAAACACTTAGAACCTCCTTGGTGAATGTGGAGAGAAGCTGACAGCCCCAGGTTGGGGAAAAAGAGTTATAAGACACCATCAAAGAATACCCTTGAATATTATATTATATTTATATATATTTTATTACATATTATATTTAATATCTTTATTTATTATATATAAAGTAACCTTCAGAATGACTCATCTCATTTCATTCACATTTTATTTGCTGTAATGTTTAAAGCATAATAATGAATATCATGGCAAGACTTGATATGAATTATATAATGATTAAAGTAGAGTAATGATTATGTGATGATTAAGGTATGATGATAACTGTATAATGATTAAAGGATAATAATGGTTATATAATGATAAAAGTATAATAATAATATAATGATTACAGAAAAATAATGGCTATATGATGATAAAAGTACAATAATAACATAATGATTAAAGTATAATATTAATTATATAATGATAAAAGTATGATTAATAATATAATGATTAAAGGGTAATATTGATTACGTAGTGATAAAAGCAATATAATGAATAATAATAATAATAATAATAATAATAATAATAATAATTAAAGTAAAAATAATAATTATATAATGAGGAAAACATCATAACTACATAATAATTAAACTGTAATTACAATGACATAATGATTAAAGTATAATCAAAACATCCATTTATTACGCGCATGCGCGTCCGTCAGCGTAAATAGGAGACCTACTTACGGCAACAGCTTAGATCAAATGGGCAGTGACGTCATCCCCCTTCTCTCTCTCTCTCTCTCTCTCTCTCTCTCTCTCTCTCTCTCTCTCTCTCTCTCTCTCTCTCTCTCTCTCAGATCGATATGTCTGTCACGGACGAGAGCTGGGATATAATGAGTGTCATAGACGAAGTGTGGAATGGCGGTGGTTTGTGGAAATTGGTGGTCTGAAAGTGTGGAGAAACTGTGGGCACTGGTGAAATTGTATATATATATATATATATATATATATATATATATATATATATATATATATATATATATATATAATATTTACTTTAAGGTTTCTTATTTAAATTAAGAAATGTCTCTCAGCTCTAAGAGTGGACGAGAGTGGCAACGAGAGACAGCGGACCCCCAGTCCCACGGGGTACAGGGGACCCGTCCCCATGGGGCCGGCCCTCCCCCTCCCCCGAGGAAGACGACATCATACACAAAGTAAGGCATTTGGGGAATTCCTTTTTGGGGAATTTAGGAATTTGGGGAATTTGGGGAATCGGGTGGAAATATGGGAATGGAGAATTGTGGAATTTAAGGTATTGGGAATCTGAGGAATTTGGGGTTTGGAGTATTGGGGGTATTTGGGAATTTGGGGTATTTGGGAATTTGGGGGATTTTGGAATAATGAATTTGAGAGTGGGGAACTTAATTTCCATTTTTATATTGGGGAATCTAGAATTTGGGAATTTCCGAATGGGGAACTTGCGAATTGGGGAATCTGGTAATTGTGTAGTAATTCCAGAATTCCTTCTTTTCATTGGATAAGCTCGGGAATTTGGAGAATTGGGAATCGTGGAATTGGGGAATTTGGGATGGGAAGTAGAAACGGGAATTTGGGAATTTGGGAATTGTAGAATGGATAATTGAAGAGTTCTGGAATAGGGAATTTGAATATGTGGGATTGGAGGAATTCAGGAATGTGGCGTTAGGGAGCTGGGTAATTAGGGAATTGAGAGTGTGGGAATAAACGATTTGATAATTCAGGAATGAGGAATCAGGGAATTGGGTAATTAGAGAATTGAGAATGTGGGAATTGAGGATTTGGTCATTCAGAAATGGGGACTTTGGGGAATTGGAAATTCAAGAATATGGAATTGGAAATAGGGGATCTTGAAATTGTGAAATTGGGGAACTGGAGAATTGAGGATTTTGAGAATTGAGGAAATTGGAGAACTGGAAACCACGGAATTGGAGAATGGACGACTAAAAATGGGGAACCGAGGAATTGAAAACTGAGGAACAGGGAATCGGGGGAATTGTCAGAGAACCCAATTTAATGACCTGGGGTAAAAAGTTCCCCCTTTGATATTTCCGCCTCCGGGAGAAATGAAAGGAAGAGGTAGGATCGATTCGAATGATTCCGAACAAAACAATCCAATGTAGGCGCAGGTGGGCAGCTTTAGTATCCAACCACTGGACTCCCTAAAAGTTCTCTGGGCCCCTAAATGTCTACTGGGCTCCCTAAAGGTTCCCTGGGCCCCCTAAAAGTGTTCTGGTCTCCCTAAAAGTTCTCTGGGCCCATAAAAGTCTACTGGACTCCATAAAAGTTCTCTGGGCCCCTAAAAGTGTTCTGGTCTCCCTAAAAGTTCTCTGGGCCCCTAAAAGTCTACTGGACTCCCTAAAAGCTCTCTGGGCCCCTAAAAGTCTACCAGACTCCCTAAAACTTCTATGGTCCCCTAAAAGTCTACTGGACTCCCCAAAACTTCTATGGTCCCCTAAAAGTCTACTGGAGCCCCTAAAAGTTTTCTGGGCCCCTAAATGTTTACTGGACTCCTAAAACTTCTATGGTCCCCCTAAAAGTCTACTGGGCTCCCTAAAACTTCTGCGGTCCCCCTAAAAGTCTTCTGGATTCCCTAAAAATTCTGTGGACCCCCAAAACTTTTCTGGACCCCCTAAAACTCCTACGGCCTCTGCTTTTTTAGAGTAAATATCTTTTTAAATTCTTTCTCTCATATAAAACTAATATAATCTGTCAGCGCAATTTGGCTAAAATTTGATCAATGGTAAGTCTCGTTTTGGTCAACAATTGATAAAATTTTCTGGAGGTCCTGGATAAAAGATCCATTTTGGGGGAGGATGGGAGTGAGTGTCTAGTTTGGGATGGATTTGTAGCCTTGGTGGAGGGTTGTGGTCTCAGAAAACTATAATTGCACGAAGGATTTTATTTGATTTTATTGAGATTGGATATTTTTATATTTTTCTACATTTGATATATTTTTAAATATTTGTTCTTTGTCAAAATATTTGCTGAAAGACACATTTCGAATTTGGATGATGTCCTGTGGTTAGTAAATTGTTTCTAAACATACACACATACACACACACAAACCATTGTTTTACTCCCTGATATTGTCAAGAAAATAACAAACAATTCTAAGTTGACGCAATGGTCCTTTAATTACTAATTATCTATAAACATATTCACACACAAAGCATTATTTTAACCCCTGAAATTACCAAGAAAATAAACACAATTCTTCCCCCAGACGATCTTGCTGGGAGACTCCGGAGTGGGCAAGACATCGCTGTTGGTGCAGTTCGACACGGGCAAGTTCCAGCCGGGTACTTTCTCTGCCACCGTGGGCATTGGCTTTACGGTGAGTAGGATCTAAGGTCAGTGGGGGCAGGTACCCGCTGTCAGGTGGTACCCGCTGTCAGGTAGCGGCTTCCAGGTGAGTTGAGGTGGATAATCAGGTACCCATTCTCAGGTAAGGACCTCAAGGTAATTAGGGATAGGTACCCATTCTCAGGTAAGGGCCTCAAGGTGATTAGGGATAGGTACCCACTAGCAGGTAATGGCTTCCTGGTGAGTTAAGGTGGTTGATTAGGTACCCACTGACAGGTAATGGCAGGTGATTAGGATAGGTATCCATTCTCAGGTAATGGCTTCCTGGTGAGTTAAGGTGAACAATTAGGTTTCCATTCTCAGGTAATGACCTCAAGGTGACTTAGGAGAGATACCCATTATCAGGTCACGGTTCAAAGGTTACTTGCCTTCTCTCTCTCTCTCTCTCTCTCTCTCTCTCTCTCTCTCTCTCTCTCTCTCTCTCTCTCCAAAGGATGTTTACACCTGGTGGGCTTATTATGAGTAATACCTGTCCAGATATTTTGCCTCTTTTCACTTTATCTTTATTTCTTGTTTCTTTGTTTTTTCTTTATTTTTTCTTTTGTTTTTTGTCTTGTTTTATTATTGTTCTGTTTTTAGAATTCTGTTGTTATTTTGGTTCGTTTTTTGTCGTTGTAAATAATCTGGACAAGTAAATTTATCTGTGCAAGACCGTGGCCTCTCTCTCTCTCTCTCTCTCTCTCTCTCTCTCTCTCTCTCTCTCTCTCTCTCTCTCTCTCTCTCTCTCACAAATATATATATATATATATATATATATATATATATATATATATATATATATATATATATATATATATATATATATATATATATACATATATATACAAAAAGTGCTTGTGATTACATACCTACCATTAACACAAGCACGTATGCCCGTGCATGCATGCACGCAACCTCTCTCTCTCTCTCTCTCTCTCTCTCTCTCTCTCTCTCTCTCTCTCTCTCTCTCTCTCTCTCTCTCTGTGAAAGGAAATGCACAAACAACACGCAGTCTCGTATCTATTGTACAATTATCAAATCCTGTCAACAGAGTTCAAAGGGAGAGAGAGAGAGAGAGAGAGAGAGAGAGAGAGAGAGAGAGAGAGAGAGAGAGAGAGAGAGAGGGGTCCAGCCACGTTGTAATGAGACTAACCTCTAGACCACAGTGCCACTTCGCCCGTGGCACTGCGTTGGACCAGTTCTTTCTCAATGGTCGTTTGAAACAGCGACGTATATTTGAGTATGTTTCAGTCTTTTGCAGTGACTGTGTGTGTTTCAGGCACTGGAATCGCAGTGTATATTTAGGTGTGTTTAAATGGCAGCGAATCTTCCAGTTATCTGCAAGAATAGTGTATATTTCGGTCGTTCGCAATAACTAGTGAATATTCCAGCCTTTTCCAGTGACTGTGTATGTTTTGGCTCTTTGCAGTGACAGTGTATATTATGGCTGTTTGCAGTGACAGTGTATTTTATGGCTATTTGCTGTGACAGTAAATTTTATGGCTATTTGCAGTGACAGTGTATATTATGGCTATTTGCAGTGACAGTGTCTATTTTGGCTGTTTGGAGTGCCAGTGTATATTTGGGCTATTTATAGTGACAGTGTATATTATGGCTATTTATAGTGACAGTGTATATTTGGGCTATTTGCAGTGACAGTGTATATTTTGGTTATTTATAATGACAGTGTATATTTGGGTTATTTATAGTGACAGTGTATATTCGGCCTATTTATAGTGACAGTGTATTTTTGGGCTATTTATAGTGACAGTATATTTGGGCTATTTATAGTGACAGTGTATATTTTGGCTATTTGAGTGCCTGTGTATATTTTGGCTATTTATAGTGACAGAGTATATTATGGCTATTTGCAGTGACAGTATATATTTGGGCTACTTATAGTGTAGTGTATATTTTGGCTCTTTGCAGTGACAGTGTATATTTTGGTTATTTATAGTGAAAGTGTATATTTTGGTTATTTGCAGTGTCACTATATTTAATTAGTTTTTATATAAAAGTGTATAGTGCAGTAATTGGCAAATATAATGTATATTTAAAGCAAGAATAATTCAGTTGACAGAGAACGAAATTACTAAATACAAATAAAAAGAAAGGAATTATCATTAATTATTATAATTAACAATTATGATACAAAAATTTAACATGTGAATTGATTTCTTTTAATGAAAAACAATCACCACAATTATTGTAACATGTTAATTGATTTCTACCCATTAAAAACAATCACTACAATTATTTTAACATGTTAATTGATACATATCAATTAAAACCATTTTATTGGGAATTTTCAAGAGACCAAAACTGAACCATCTCGAATTCACGTCTCGCGAGATAAGTCTTTCACAAATCACTTAAAAGGAAGTGTTATCAACTTGGTGTTTCCTGTGGCCCCGTTCAAGTGCTGAAGAAAATACCACATTCTTAACAAGTGCCTGAAGTTGCCGGCCCTCGCTGCCCTCGCGAAGTGCTTTCAAGCGATGTTAAGTGATGTTAGGTTTATTAAGACATGAATAACCGAAAGGTTGTTTTGATAAAGTGGAATCTCTCTTTATCTAAAGTATTAAGACTCTGTCAGACTATATCAGCTGTCAGGATGATAAGGAATTCCTCAGTTAACGCCTCATTTCCTAATGCTTCAGTTTTGATGCTTTAAATTTTGACTCTCTCTCTCTCTCTCTCTCTCTCTCTCTCTCTCTCTCTCTCTCTCTCTCTCTCTCTCTCTCTCTCTCTATACCCTCAGGTTCAAGGTACAACAGTCGACTAATCATCAGGTGTAACTGTTTTTATTCAGTGTTTAAAAAACTCACATTTTCCCCCAAAAAAGAGGTCACGTATTCACTCACTTCCCCACTCTCTCTCTCTCTCTCTCTCTCTCTCTCTCTCTCTCTCTCTCTCTCTCTCTCTTTTTAGATGACGAACCTGTCACTTGGGCAGGTGTGTGAGAGTCGAACACCTGTGGGGCCACACCTGTGGCCCTCAGAAATATTCGGCAGGTGTTTGTGTATGTAGATAGATAGATATGGCATGTGAAGATAGATTGGGTTATACGCCAGAAACATTTGCATGCAATCACGCAAAGGAATTTTGATCATTTTAGTGTGCTTGTTATTATTATTATTATTATTATTATTATTATTATTATTATTATTATTATTATTATTGGTATTCTAATGAATACCAAAATATTCTTTGAAGCTTCTTGAATTTCAAGTCAGTGGCCCCTTCGGTGGTGGACTTGTTCCATATGAATAGGGTTCATCTCCTGAATAATAATAATAATAATAATAATAATAATAATAATAATAATAATAATAATAATAATAATAATAATAATAATAATAATAATAATAATAATCAATGAATGTTGTCATCTCAATCTCATCTCAATACTTCCCAAACATTCACTCTCTAGTTTTCAATCAAAATCTCACCTGGCCAACATCAACACTTCAACATCTCAAACATCTTATTATTTATCATCTTTCCAACGAACCTGGTGAACTCGTGAATGTACTGGGGATGTTATTCTGTCATGCAGACGTGATGTTATTGCGAGAACACAATGTCATAATGTTTGGGGAAACTCTAGGCTTGGCAAATCATCCGCCCGGGAGGTGAGGTGACAAAGGTGCCCAGAAAAAATGGTTTTGAATGAATTTTTAAAAAAATAATTAGAACTAAAAACATGCAGTTAGTGTTTTGGCAGTTTTTTTTTAAATGTTCTTTTTGTGTTAGAGAATATGTAAATCATTTATATTGATTGTTTTAGGGTTTTAAACTTTACAAAAGAAAGAAGTGAGATTGATAATGATTTAAATTTACTGAGTCTAACGTGCGTGAGAGTGTGTGTGTGTGTGTGTATATATATATATATATATATATATATATATATATATATATATATATATATATATATATATATATATATATATATATATATATATATATATATATATACTATTTTGACTTTTTTTACTGAATAGTATAAAAATATTTGACTTTTTTTCACTGGATAGAATAAAAAATATTTGACTTTTTTTCACTGTATTGAACGAAAAAAATATTTTACTTTTTCACTGAATTATGAAAAAAATATTTGACTTTTTTTCACTGAATAGAATGAAAAAAATATTTGACTTTTTTCACTGAATAGAATTTAAAAAATATTGACTTTTTCACTGAATAGAATAACAAAAAACATTAGACTTTTAAACTGAGTAAAATAATAAAAAAAAAACTCTGAAAACTTTCTCGTGCGACTGAGAGTTGTCCCCAAACTATTCAGCAACTGATTTTAGGTCGCGACCTGAATTTGAATGAGAAAAGTTCCGCGCGTCTTTTTTTTCTTGTTCCATTTCATCCCCGTGATTTAAACGCCTCAGGTGAAGTTTATTGCTTTTTTCATACAGAAAAAACTTTATATATTAGAAGATCTGGCTTCTGCAAACCGTAGGACATAATTCCTGCTTTATTCACACTGTAACAGCTGTATCTGAGGCCTATAGAGCCTGTTTTACGAAGTGGCTTCAATCACACAGGCCTACTTATGCCTGCCTCTTACTTATGAATACTACTTGTAATTCAAGATGGCAGCTTGACTGTCATTTGTTTCTCGTAGACTCACTCATTCTCTTTTGTACGCGAGGTTAGGTCAGATTATTGTACGCGAAGTTAGGTTAGGTTAGGTGAGGTTTGTGCCCCAAGCTCACAAAGATAATTGCATGATAGGTAAATTTGAATGTACTTTTAGCCATTTTTATAAGCTTTGCATTAACAAAAATAATTTAATCTTTTCTTTATTGTTGCCAAAACACTGACGAACAAGAAAAAGGAAAATTGATACATTAGATAGAAAAATATATTCTAATATCACATTTTTTTGGCCATATGAAATTAACCTGCTCAAATTTAAGAAATTTTCGATTTTTGAAAATATATAGGCATGAAATTATTCATTACGCAAAAATATAATCTTTAGTGTAACTCCCTGTCTCCATCTCTTTCCGTCTGAAAATATACACTTTACAATGATTGTTAAAAAGATATAACATTGCATATGAATGCAGCATTTATACATATTACAGAAGTATACACACTGTACATTTCATGTTACTCTTCAAATTCCATGATGGTGTACAAGTGTCCAAAGGCACTTACCGGTGAACAGCATAAATTACAAGTTAACGATGATCATTGACGCAGATAATAATTTTACTGCCAGAGTGTGCTCACTGTTAAATCTGTGCCAGGATATCTGGCCTCAAAAAATTACATTATTATCTAGTTGAGCATTTTCCAAGAGAGCAGATATGACAAAATAATTTGGAATCAAACTGATTGTCTGTAGTGCTCTGATAAGGCACGGTAGTCCATCACGGTGAGGCATGAACTGAGTTAAATATTATCGGTTTTCTCTTCAGCAACAGAAAAGAAAGATGGAAAAATGGAGATAGACAGAGACATATAGAATAGGGTGTTCCAGTGAGGAATTGTACATTGAATTGTGCATTTGTACAGTAAGCTATGTACTCTGCACTGTTATCAGTCTTGAAAATACAGCATAAATAAATTGCAAAGGATTTTCCCTTAGCTGTCAAAGTAAGGAAATATATAAAACTTATCATATGTCTCAGAGGGAACAAATCAACATAGCAGCCTTTTCATCTTGAGCTAAGTCACAAGCCCCTCCCACGTGGGCGTGGCTTCTGTCTCATGTAGTAACTGATTGGCTAAGATCTTCTGAAAGTCCCGCCCGCTTGGGTGTGGCCTCCATCTCATGGAGTGACTAATTAGCTAAAATCTCCTACAAGTCAAGCACCTGTATTGTTTATCAGCTTTATGGTTGAGACCATTATAGCTGTTTTAATTGTTAATGAGTTTTTATGTAGATAATTAACATTATCATGTTGCCGTTCACAAGCAGTTACACCAGGAATTAACAAAAAACAAATGCAAGTTGATAATTGCTAAAAATGTATTGAGCGTGTCATCCAAATGTGGTTTTACATTTTTCGCATTTCTCAATCTATGTCGTTAATTTATTTCCAGATGTAACGAAACAATAGTTAATTAAATCCAAAGATTTGCCATCGTCTTAATTACGAAAACCGTTAAGGTCAACATTTACTAATTTACAATGTCGACTAGGAAAGGCAGTTTTTCGCGATGAAGACGAGATTTTAGAACACTGCCACTCTGGAAACTTCCCATCGTATCTTTATAATGGCTTCGGGTGGCTGGAAGTTGGGAGTGTCATCCGCGACTTCAAAACTTCATCTAGAAATATGTATACTAAACGAGTTGTGGTATTATTGGAATGGAATTATCAGCCACTGGTTTTAAGACTGTAAGAGTGGACCATCTTGGTTTTGAGCGGTGCGTTCACTGACTCTTCAGGCTCGTAAGCGACAGGGTTACAGAGTCTACTGGTTTTGAGGCAGGAACTTGTGAACTTCAGGATATCCAGAACATCCTTTTCTCTTGGGACCATCTGGTTTATTTCACGACAGAAACTAGACTGTACAATCAGTGAGGATGGGTGTCGATACTCCACCCTGTGAGTCACCCGTGACCAACGGAACTGCAAATGGCCTCGGTTCATCCGGGAACCGGACCCAGAGGAGGAGCTCCCTAGATGTCAGGAGACCTCAGATGACGTCCCAGAACGGCGTCATCACCATCAACGGCGACTCCGACATCCCGAGGAGCGTGAGTCTGCGAAGGGCCAAATCCCTCAGCAACGGACGGCGGGGTTCCCAGCCTATAAGGTACTCCGTGGTGGACCTCGAGGACCCTAGCAACAACGGCTTCTACGATGCCCGCGTAGACGTCTCCACGTTGAACGGCAGGTCTTCTTACGTTGCGAGGAAGCCGCCCGCGAGGTACAGGATTCCCGAAGACACCGAAGAAGACGAGGTCGACTCCGCAGTCGTGAAGGCCAAAGAAGGTCTCTTCAACACCGTCACCCTGAAGAGGAACCTTTCGGAGAGCTTCAGGAAGGTGAGGGGTCTCAGCAGCCGCAGGGACAGCGACCCCGACCGCGAGAAGAAGTGGTCGAGGAACACCTCCGCGACCTTCGTCCAGTTCCAGGACGACCTCGGGGACTGGCAGAGGCACAGCATCCGTCGGGGGTCTAAGTTCGAGCCCTATGACCTCACTTTCAAGGTTAGGGTCGAGGGTTTTATCCTGAAGAAGGTCATTTCAATATTTTGCTTAGTAGTTGATTTAATTTTATTACAACTAATTGAGTTTACTTGATAATACTTTTAATCTGCATACATTATGAAATTAATTCTATAGAATTACACTCTCTACTTGCACTTAACTATATGTCAAAGTAAATACACTATTTCCAAATCAATTCTGTATTACCCATAAGTAAAGAATTATCTTCCTACACCAGTGATTCATCAGTAGCACGTCCAGTCCCATCTGCATACAATGGGCCACTCACCTCTGCTTTGCATGCACTCTCTCATTCCCCGGATGTCAAGGTCCTTCTTTTATAATACTCTTTAAGGCCATTCATCCAATCGTTTCTAGTTTTTCCTGTCTTTCCTCCTAGTAACACTTCTGGACTGACATCCTCCATTCTCTCCACATGAACAGATCATCTGATAACACTCTGAACCATCCTTCCACCTATACTAACCTTTTAACCACATGAACATGTCTCTGTTTCTCACCCATTACATCTCTAAAGCTTTAACTTATCTGTTTTTATTCGTATTCAACGTCCACATTTCACTTCCATAAAGGAGAGTTGGCTCAACTGCCTGCTGACTTATACTGATGAGTCTGAATGTATTTGAGTCTGAGCAAATTTTGTGATGCAAGTTTATTCCCGCTAGAGACAATAGACCATATTTTGCAAATTGTGTCTTGGAAACAAATTCTGGAAAGCCTCAGTAATTTATTTGAGTCACTATGCATTTGCTAAATTAATGATTTAAGTAATTTGAATGGTAACTGGTCACTTATAGAAGCTAAAATCAATTATTGATGATATAAAATTGAAAAAAAAACTGCAATTGAAAATAAAATTGCCTCAAAATAGCTTCCATATTTATTCAGACATGAAATCTTATGTGTTGAATCTACATCAATAGACGTATCTTTATCACCGTTTAGATAGGACAATTAACTTGCTATTAACCTTCATAATTATCTAATTACCCTTTGATACAGACCGCCAATTAAAGAGTAACCTCGGGGAACACGGAAGTTCCTTAACAATGGCGAGAAAATCCGAAAAGGTCTTGTAATTACGATGCTATTGTGGATGACGTTCCGAGTGTTTATAGGGAGCGTTCAATAGAAATCATATTCCCAATATCCGTGTGAACACGGGATTATAAAGGGTTTATTTGCGTCAAAGTGAATTTATAACATACGATAATTATTGAATACATAATTAGTATGGATTATAGCCCTATTTGGCCCCTAATCTTTGAAGGACACGACCCTGATGACAGGTTTTCGATCAAAGGAACGAAGCCTTGGGCCACTCTCGGACCACTAGCTAGGAATTTAGGTCAACAAATGAGTTTCAGTTGATTATACGAAGTTTTCCAATAGATTTTGCCTCTTGAATTTCAAAATTTAATCGTGAATATATCTCATGTAATGTCTGTAAAGGATTAAAATTATTATAGGCCCAATTTTTTACGTATAGAGTCTATAGACGTATAAATAAATGTGTTTTACAGAGTACCTTATTGTCAGGAATATATCTCGCGCGCTATATACATTAATCATTTAAATATATTCAGTATGTTTACTTATAAAAATGTATTTACAAAGATATATAAATATAGATATATTTCTCAGTGTTTCCCCTTATACGACAATGATAAACTGGGACCGTTTCATGTTTATTAAAGTTCACGTCAGCCAAATCTCAGTTGACAAATCCTTGTTTGTGCTGAATTGTATATAAGAAACCTCTCTCTCTCTCTCTCTCTCTCTCTCTCTCTCTCTCTCTCTCTCTCTCTCTCTCTCTCTCTCTCTCTCGGATGAGAGCATTATGTCATCTGCTCCTCCCAAATGGAGGTAATTAGGCCTTTGTTAATTAAGGGGGATTATATTTGTCCATATTATTTGAAGGTTTAATGTCTAAATAATAGTATTACAGAGTATTAGAATTGAAAATGACTTTTTTATATATTTATTGATAATTTTATGAATTCATTTCATAATCCTATTGACCACCAAGATTTTAGATGAGTTATACATCCAATATATTGACTTCATTTCATTTAAATTTATGTGATTTATAGAAAACGAGAAACATTGCTGTTATTGAGGCATAATTATAATTATTTTTAATTAATTTTTACACATATATTAATCATTGTACGTAAATATAAACATATATACGTGAATTATGTATTCTTAGGCCTATACGTATCACCGCTAGGCCTATATTCTTCCATAGCAACTAAATCACTAACCACTCACGACCCTAATCACGTGACCCGCTATGACCTGACCCAGGTAATGCTCATCGGTGATTCCTGCGTCGGGAAGACCTGTTTATTGACCAGGTTCAAGGACGGGAAGTTCCTCTCGGGTACTTTTATCTCCACGGTTGGCATCGATTTCCGGGTATGAGTATAGGCCTATTTGTACCCAGTTTTCGTTAAGTGTTATGGATTATTTGACCTAAAAACCTCCCTAGTTAAGTAGGTTGATGGTTCTTAAGTAAATCCAGGTTCTAAGTTTGTACTTATCACTTTGCCTATAAGTAGAACTGGTTACTTCTCCGAGCTGAGGTCATCTGTGACCCAATGAGGTCAACTTTGGGCATCTCATCCTAGATGGGAATTATATCTCTGCAGTTAAGTGAGTTGATGGTTCTTAAGTAAGATTTAGATTATAAGTGGGTATTTATCACTTTAGCTATGAGTAGAACTGGGTACTTCTCTATGAGGTCAGCAGCTATGCCCCACTGAGGTCAACTTATGGCAAACCAGGTCACAGGTAAACTGAATCATGAGGTCTTGTTTGTGTGACATATTGAGCAGTTGACCCTGAAATATATTTTGTAATAATTATATTTGGCAATGACTAATAGAACTCTGACCTTCTAAATAAAACAATTTAGGTCAAGGTCAATGAACAAAACCCATTTTCTCAACAGAACAAGGTCGTGACCGTAGACGGGTCAAAGGTCAAGCTGCAGATCTGGGACACGGCAGGTCAGGAGAGGTTTCGCAGTGTTACACACGCTTATTACAGAGACGCACACGGTGAGGTCATGGTTTCGTGTCTGTTGAGCTCTGGAATTCTCTGAATGATTCTGTGTGCCCAGAATTTGTTTGTGTGAATATACTGTCTATGAAGTTTTTGGAATTCTCTGAATTATTCTGTGTGCCCAGAATATGTGTTTGTGTGAATATACTTTTGTTGGTATTCCTGTGTATGTGCGTTTGTGTTTGCAGAATTTAGGTTTGTGTAAGTAAGCTATATATATAGTTATGTGTATGTGTGTTTTTACAAAAATATAGCTATATATTTATACCCATACATATTTGCATATTAATACATAAATACATCAGTAAACATATTCATCTTAAAGTGACAAAACCATAAACGTCAAAGCTAGAATGTTTTTACCCAAACAAAAAAAATATTTATTGATATTTTCTGTCTCTCTCCACAGCACTGCTGCTCTTGTATGACGTCACAAGCAAAAACAGCTTTGACAACACACGCGCCTGGTTGGCAGAAGTCCACGAGTACGCCCAAGACGATGTTGTCATTATGTTGATAGGTGAGGAGAGTGAAAGGTTACGGTGTAAAGTCAGTTACGGGGCCTCTGTAAGTGATGAGATATTGAGCCTGTCTTCAGATTCAGAGGTACTTTGTAGAAAGTTACCCCTTTGGCCTAAGTTTTAAGCTGAATTCTCAGCTAGAGAGGCTCTCAGTCAAACATACCCCTCAGTTTGAAGTCTTAAGGTGAAGCTTAAGCTTTAGAAGCCATCTTTAAAGACTATAAAAGCTTGAATATGAATGTAAGGCTATATTTATCTTGATAATTGTCATTCTTGATAGAACAGGCACCTAGCCATCTTACCCTGACCAAAAAAATGTAGATTATTATCATTTCCTGAACAGTAGTTGAATGAAAACGTCAAATCACCTTCTCAACTTTCTCTCACCTTCCCCTTACACTTTTCCCACCCTCCCTCACCCCCTCTAACCCCTCCCCCGCCCAAAAACAGGCAACAAATGCGACGTGAACGGAGACAGGGTGGTCAGGAGGGAAGATGGCGAGAGACTGGCCAGGGAGTATAACGTAGCCTTCATGGAAACTTCAGCCAAGACAGGACTCAACGTCGATCTGGCCTTCATGGCTGTTGCAAGGTAGGAACGTCGAGGGTTGTGGGTGCCCTAACAACAACAACAAACAACAATAATAATAATAACTTTTTACCTCTAGAGAGAAAAGCTCTGAGCCAAAAATTTCTCTCTGCTGGGCAAGTGATTCTGTGTTGACCACAAGTCACAGCAGTTGTTAGCTGATGTTGATGTATTGTAAAAATGTTGTAAAATACAATATCTGTTGTAGTTGTAGTTGTTAAATAGAGAGGATTATCTTCCTCAGTTTCCTGATGTTATTGCGTGCCGTTAAGTATCTCAAATTCTTAATTCATTCTGGAAATATTAGTATAATGATATAACCAATTTCATTCAAATCTGCAATCTGCAAGAAATGTTATACTTTAAATATTCCCTAATTAAATATAATTAGCAAATTATTAATAGCATGAAAGTGAATTAATTTGTGCGTCTACCCAACGTCCTGATAATTGATTAGAGAACGTAAAAGAATATAAATTCATGACCTGCCTTCAAAAAATAATAAAAATAATATTTATAAATCCCACGAGAATATTCCACTATTGCTTGACACGGGGCCACTGAATGGCGTAGGATATTAATTGGCATAATTCTAATCAAAGAATCGTTTAAATAAACGGTAAAAAAATGCCCCCAAAAAATACAAAAAAAAAATGCCTCATTCATTGGCTTAAAGTTGCCATGCTATCTCGAACGGCGGTTCCAATAATAGGCGAGCCGAAGCCTTTTAGAAGACCGACGACAGAATCGTATTGTTTATTGTTGTTTGTTTTGGCCGAAACAAACCGATTTTTCCTTTGATGTTCGAAGCCTTTGTTTGCGTCAGCGGGAAATGAATGATGTTTGGTCAAAACAAAAGCAAACAGAGTGAGAGTACTGGTTTAATTAGGACGCTACAGCGTACGTTGTTTGCAAGGACAGTTACTTAAAGGTTTACCACCAGTGCTGACTACCTTCTGGGGGGTTACTTAACGTCCGTGCGGTACGGACGGGTCGTTCTTTGGGACGGCAGCGGTACGTTTATGTACGTTAGGAGCTATTTTGTCCATAGATTATAGATTTGGATACATATTTCAATGAATGCATCACTAAAACATCATTAGTACTACTGACACGACCCTCACAGATGTTTACATTCGTCGAGAGATTAGGAGGTGGGGATTAATACCCTATCCCCCCTCCCCGCACCCCTTACCTTATATATAACCTTACGAATCACGTCATTCACTAATAACGAACGTATTTCACCCCCCCCCCCCCCAACAGGGAGCTGAAGGCCCGAAAGTCGACGAATCCATCGGATCGAAAATTCAACGTGGCGGATTACGTGAGACAAGAAGCCAGGGAGAAAGCTGTAACTGTAACGTTGGCTAGCAGGAAACTACAGCAATCACAGCAGTTCTTACAGCAATTACAGCAGCAACAGCAACTCCGGAAGCCACTCCTGACTGTGTCCTAACTCGCAGGGCCGTAGCGGTCCTCGTTTGAAGCCGAAATTTGAAGAGTCAGCGATTTGTAAAGTTGGTAGTCGCCATCTTGGGAGGGACGGTGGTATGGGTTTCCTAGCTGAGAGGTGATAATATATATATTTATATATATAGATATATATACATATATATATAATGTGTGTGTGCGTGTGTCCGTACGAACGTTTAAAAAAGTCTTTCGCTAACGACGGCCTAGAAAAAAATATTACCACCAAAATACGCTTATGTAATCAGAGGTGTTGATCGTCACCTCGTGCTTAAAATATATTTGATAGAAATGAGTAATGACGTTTATTAATTATGTAATAATTATATATGATTATATATTATGTATAATAATTATATAATATATATAATTACATAATCAGCTGATTTGTGTCGTCTTCTATAACACTGAAAACTAAATTTTTAAGTAGACATATCTATTTTTTAAATTTCATAGCCTTGTAGACCATTACATTCATTTAACAAACGGCTAAAATCACCTTCTGCATAAGCTTTCTCCAGTCGCTTTCATTTTTCCTGCCGTGGAATTAACTGGTGTTAACTTTGAGGCAAATTCAGACTAATTTTTTAAAGTCAATCATCGTATTTCTGTCATATTTTAAATTTGTGAAAGTACATGAAGGTGTTTCCTAAGTCTCTCCTTCAGTGAGAGAGAGAGAGAGAGAGAGAGAGAGAGAGAGAGAGAGAGAGAGAGAGAGAGAGAGAGAGAGAGAGAAAGTTCTCTCCTATGTGCTCCTGGGAACTCGAGGAATCACATGACCGTGCTCACTATAGCCAGTAACTAAACGACTCAAATCGTAGGAAACACATTAGTCGATATATAACTCTCTGAAATTCGGGTTCTTTTGCGAACAGCGGGAAACTGCTGTTTTCTGTGGACAGCAGGAAACTGCCGTTTTCTGCGAACGGCGGGAAACTGCCGTTTTCTGCGAACGGCGGGAAACTGCCGTTTTCTTTAGACAGCAGGAAACTGCCGTTTTCCTTGTACACTACACAGTGACAGTAACGATAAATCTAAAGATACAAAACCGTTGATCCAAATCCGTTCATTCATTATCAAGCAATCCTGCAAAGAGACAATTATAGCAGAGAAGTACTCTCTCACCTCGGATGAGATATCGGCTGTTTTCTTTCACCGTGAGATACATTTTTCCTTACATGGACCAACTTGTGGCTTTCGACATCATTTGGAAGGTTCTCAAACAGTTTATTTATCAAAACAAATTAGCACCTTGGAATGAGCCGCTGATTAACGGGTAAAACTGCATATGCATATGCTTTAGCCACCATCCAAGTATACAGGCATACTTGGATGAGACGGTATACAAGAAATGTATAAATATACCTATACATGCATACGTACGCTAGCATACGAATACGCCGTAAAGTTATATAAGGATTTGACAAGAAATTGAAAGATGGAGTCAGCGAACATTAATCTTTATGACGGTACTTTATGCTTTAACCGGGAGTAAAGCTTCACGGCTCTTTACCAGACTTCTATAAAGCTCTATATACAGCTGTGTATAGAGCTCTATATAAATCAGAGTCGTTAGAGGTTGCCATAGGTGACTATAAAATGTGTGGTGTCGACTTACGCTTAAGAATGACCCCGAGGTAATAGTATTTTCTTTATTTGTTTTATCTATTCTTTAGCTATTCTTTTTCTTTTATTATTACTAAGAATATGTAGAATATGCCCTTTGATATGAGGTAGATGTTTGGGATAACATTCCAATAATATTATTGTCATGTTACGATAAGTTGTCAATTGACAAATGGTTCCGCCTCAAAAATCAATCATGAATTTGTATCAGTTACCTCAATTTAAATCTTGTCCTTTGTATTATGTAATTTTAATCTGTAACGTTTATAAAATTGAAGAATATTTAATTCATCAATAGCCATACATATTTTTTTAAAATTTTACTTTCAGCAAAGATATTAAAATTGGATTATTAAAATTAAAAATGATTTTCGCCAAAAAATTCCACTTACCAAGATGCTGTGCTGTTTCCCACAGTGGCATGAGAGAGAGAGAGAGAGAGAGAGAGAGAGAGAGAGAGAGAGAGAGAGAGAGAGAGAGAGAGAGAGAGATTTTAGGAATTAAGTCCTGTAACCGACTAGTCACCTCAGAGCGAACAATTTTTTCTATGATAAAGATAAAATATATTTGTGCCAATGTGTGTGTATAGAAATGTGTTTCCTTGTAATATATTTCCTGACCTGTAGTAGAGAGAGAGAGAGAGAGAGAGAGAGCAAAGGATGACAATTTCCTAACCTGTGGTAGGGAAGGAAGGAGAGAGAGAGAGAGAGAGAGAGAGAGAGAGAGAGAGCAAAGACTTGCAACTCTTTTTCCCTCACATCCAAGGAAATGCTAACTCTAATTTACCTAAAGAATGAGAGAGAGAGAGAGAGAGAGAGAGAGAGAGGAGGCATGTCTCATGTATGTTAGGCTAGTCCAAAAATAAAATTCGTTTGTGCCGTCTCGTATTCGTAAAAGCACCTTAAGCACTCATTAGTGCTGACTATTATTATTATATGCACTCATCATTTGTACCCATAGATAATTATATTGTGAGTAAGAAGTTTGTAAGTATATATATATAAATATATATATATATATATATATATATATATATATATATATATATATATATATATATATATATATATATATATATATATATATATATATATATATATATATATATATATATATATTGTGTTTTTGAATAGAAACAAAGGCTCAGATGGTGTAAAAGATATGTGTATTAATTCAACCTTGACCTAGAAAAACTAAGGGAATCCCACAGATAGGGAACACGGAAGAACGGAGTGTATACGCTAAAGAAGGAATCAATTTTTCTGTCGGTTAATTCACTACTTTTGATTTTCACTCAGTCAATAATGTTGTTTCTCTGGAAGCATGTATGAATTCATAAATCATTATTTTTCCATTATATATTACAAAAAATAATGTATGTATTCATCTCTAGGAAGACATTATCAATACAATCTAATTTACCTTCACAAACGTAAGACACCCTTAGATATATTTTCAAAATGGAAAAATAAAAATGAAAATTGACTTTCTCGGAGATGGCAGAGAGTCAGTTGTGCTACTAAAATTATTTATTGTATGTGAATGTATCCCGAATGGCAATAAACTACGAAAGGAATGTTGGGTTTGTTTACAACCTTTTAGAAGTCTTTCATTTGTGCAAATGGAATATTAGGTTTGTTTACAGACTCTCAGAAGTCTTCCATTTATGTGAGTAGTCTCTCCTTTTCCCAGCAATAATGTTCCTTCCTTTCCTGGGCACAGACTAACCTGAACAATAATCAGTCTATTGCTTCCTCTCTTGGCGCAGACTGTACTGAACAATATGTGTAAGTATTGATTGTTCTTGTTCACAGAATTCCGAAAAATACTCAATCTGTTATCTTTTTCTCTGGGCACAGATTGTTCTGAATGATATTAAGTCTGTCACCTCTTTCCTGGCACAGACTTCTTGATCAATGCTAAGTCTGTTGGCATTTTTATGGACACATTGTTCTAGACAGTACCCAGTCTCTTGCCTCATTTCTGGGCACAGACTATACTTGAACAGTCCTCAGTCTGTTGCCATTCTTCTGGGCACAGACTACACTTGAACAGTCCTCAGTCTGTTGCCATTCTTCTGGGCACAGACTACCCAGAGAACATTCAGTCCATGGTCTTTTTTTCTGCCGTCACGATCTGACAACCAAAAAGAACACAAATCATTTCACTTTTGCTAACTTCATTTCCTGACATTCCTCACCTTTTTGCAATCTTATTTATTCCATGTCAGGATATACCTTTCTCATCACTGAGGTCGAGTATTTAAAAGAGGAAGGAATACTTTTGATATTTTATTTACAAAACATAGATTTGTCGTCAAAACATTTAACACAAAAGTGTAGGAATGAGCAACAGGATATTATGTTTCTTTACTAATTTGGTTGAGAGGACCTGCCCCTCTACTACTACAACTAGCTACATAAACAAAAAATCTTTATTGCGGACATAACAACATAAATAACCTATCCTCTTATAAATATGATGTTTTGGTATTAACTTAAAACACAAGCCACGCCCCCTTGACGTGACTCAGTTGCCAGAAGTTTCCAGTTAGAGGTTAATGGTACCATTGTGAAAAAAGATTTCTGCACATTTTATTTGGCAATATTCATCCATAGGGGTGTGGCTTGTGTCCATTTTTGGTATAAGAGTATTTTCCAGTGTTTTTAGGGTTATCACTTATCAGGAAATGCATGTTAAACACCCACATCTTGGTTCTTTATCCCCAAGCGAAAGGTGCTTCTCTCGGGATCAGTATCGGAGGGACCAAACCTGAAGTCTTCACTTCTTTGTTGTCCCTTGAGCCCCCATCCAATCGCGTCTTGGCACCAAAGACGACCTCGCTGACTGGTTCCTCATTGCCAAACCCGTCTTCTTGTTGCTGGTGATCGTGTGAAAGATCAGCTTCCAGAAGATGCGGGTCTGGGCCCCCATCACTCTTGGAGCTGGCTTCGTTCGGGCTGTTGTAGGAACCACCTTCAGTGACAGAAGTACCCAGAAGGGAAGTGTTGCTTCTCTCGTCAGCTGTTTTCCGGGATACCTGGATACTGCGCTTGGTGTCGTAACCTGTGAGTGAAAAGTTTAACCAGTTATTGATTCTAGAAATGAGATGGTTAGTTTATAACAGCTCTTGAGTCTCTCTTTAGAATTAAAATATGAGCTACAGGGTCTTATGACAACTCACAACTCACCCCCATCGTCATCATCCTCGTCAACGATTGGAATCCACACGTCGAGCGGTCTCCCGTCGATGCCGTACTGCATGTTCTGGATGAGCCTGGCGTGACTCTCTGACAGCCGGATGTCCCGCGACCTTGGGTCGTCCGGCAGAGGCTGAGAGACGCCGCCCAGTGGCCGGAAGTCGCTTTCCATCTCGTGGGAGGAAGGGAATCTGGGAAGTGGCCCTGAAGGTGGGTGGAGAGTGGTTCTAATTCGGTTGAATGTTGGTGCTGGTGGGAGACGGCTGGGTAGAGGTCTGCGTGGGTGGAGAGAGGGAGGAGGAGGAGGAAGAGGAGGAGGAGGAGGAGGAGGAGGAAGGGGAGGAGGAGAAGGAGGGAGAAGAGGGCGTCTCGTCTCCTGGAAGACAGGAGGGTTTCTTACGTGGGGACTCTGAGAGGAAGGAAAAGAGACCCCGGGTGGATGAGAAAAGGATGACACTGAGGATGTTGCGGGGTAGTAAATGGGTGGTCCTCCTACGTGAAGCACTGCAGGGGTAATGTGTGGGAAATCAGCTAAATTGAATGAATTGAGGGTCTCTGGAAATGGAGAAGGTGGCTTACTCAAGTTATTCTTGTCCTTTGCGGCCACGCCATTCAGAGGACTTTTGCCGAAGGCATTGGGACCTGTGTGCTGGCTACTGACAGACTCCGAAAACGACAGGATCTCGTCATCGTCACTATCCACAAGGTTCCCCGAGGCAGGGATGTCAAAGTTGACAAAATTGGGGCGTTTCAGGTTGCCAGGGGGAGCCGTGAGATGGTTAGGAGGGGGTTTGACGTAAACAGCGTGTAACGGAAGCGGACGATGCTGGGGAATCTGCCGAAGGTTGTGCTGACCCTGCGGGAAAAAGTTCCCCGGCGGTTGACGTAAAGGCTGCTTCTCCTGCCTGTTGAAGTGTGATCCTCTGTTCCCCTGGTTGAACTGAGGCCTTCTGTTCCCAGGAGGGAAATGTGGGATGCTTTGTGGGGTAAACTGGGGTTTGTGGTGTTGTGGGACTGGAGGCTTCCTGGCAATTTCGTTAGCGTTATGGCTCCGAGTTCTGGGTTCGTGTGACCTAAAGTTCTCTTCAGGAATATCTGGGTATCCCACCTCGTTAAATCTGTCATCTACCTCTTCAGAATTTTCCTCAGTATGTTCTTCGTTGCCAGTTGCATGCAATTGGTCAGGTGAGACAGAAGTTGGCAAAATAGAGAATGAATTTCCACTTTCAGGGAACCTGTTTGAAGGCTGGGGCGCCAAATTTGTTGGGGGAGAATTTTGGTTATGTAAAGCGTAAGGAAGTGCAGCTATTTCCTTCTGAAAAGCTGTGAAATCATGGTCAGGTGGGTGGATATTTGCTGGGAGCACTATAGCCACTGCTGATGGTTCCTTCTGATGCAGATTTGGGAAAGGTCTGTTCTCTACACCAGGTTTATTTAAATTCAGATTTTGCCCCTGGAAATGCAGAGGAATGTTTGGGTCACCAGGTGATGCATTAATGCCTAAGTTGTCTGGCTGGAAAGCCTTGTTGTCTTTTCGCAACTCAAAATTGATGAGCCCGTGGAAGTTATTGCTGTCGATGAAGCTGTCATCTTTCCGTGAATCTTCTTGGGCGTAAGATTCCTTCCCTGTATCTTTGGCGCCAGATGCTCCACCCTCAAACAATTCCGGCAGTCTCTCGTTAAACGGCAGGTCTAAAGGCCGCATAGGTGGAAGCCTGTCGGGAGGGGGAGTTGCAGGCGCAATGTGGGGTGGGGGAGCCATCTCGGAAGGAGGTTTGGTTGGAGGGTAATAAGGCGGAGGAACAGGAACAATGGAAGCAGGTAAGTTTAATGTTCCCTGGTGCCCCTTGAATTCCTGATTCTGATTCAACTTCGGCTCTTTTCTCTCAAGGTCGCGAAGCGAATCGGGGAAGCCGGGAAATGAGGATTTCAGAACGTCTTTCCTGCTATGGGAATCGTCTGGTCTCACTTGCCTTTCAAAGCTGTTGAGTGGCAGGGAATGTGTTTCCACAGGGTGCTGGAGGGATGCAGACTCTTGTTCTCTCCTGTCAATGAGAGGCAGCTCTGTAGTTGTGGTCTTAGGTCTCTGGTTAGCAAGGCTGACTGGTTCTCCAGATGTACTGGAATCTGGGGAGGACTGAGAAGTACCCCCATCGTGGGCTTTTTTGTATGATGCACGAAATCTCCTAGACTGATCAGTATTGACAGTGACAATTGGTTGCTCATTGTCAGATGACCAATTGGAATGGTTTACCAAATCAACAAATTCTTTCTGATCCAAGCTGGGTGTGTTATGTTGTGAGTTATGTTGTGGGTTGTGCTGTGGATGGTGAACAGCCAGGTTTCCTGCGTGAACCATTTGATGTTGACCTTTGCTTTCCTTCTCCCCAAATGAGAAGTCTTGGGTATTTCCCTGTGGTTCTTGAAACCCTTGATACCTGGAGACGTTGAATCGCAAGGTCCGTTCGTTAGAAGCTGGAAGGCTGTCAGGTTCGATGATGAAAAAGTCAGAAGCACTCTCTGGCCCCTTCTGCAATGCATCAGAATGTGTCAGTGCCTCAAATCCTGCATGGGTATTGAGAATATGTGTGTTGTTGTGATTTTCCACCAGCATTTCGTCGCTAATCCCGTGACCCCTCAAGAAATTGTGGAAGGGATTGAAGAAGTATGGCTGAAGAGTGGCTCTCACAGGGGGAAACCTATCCCTGATATTTCCAGCTAGACTTGGCCTCTGATCTGACGCAGGCGAGAGTCTGGGCGGAGTCAGGACCCGCGGGAATGGAGCGTGCTCTGACGGTGAGCGGAACGCGTCTCGGAACCCTGACGTCTGGTGCGTTTTCGCTCGGTCCATCATGTACTCTCTCGTGAAGCCGTTTCCAGATGCTTGCACCGCCTGAGTGGTGTTGGGGGCTAGGCCGATCTCGTGATCTTTCCTGACGGCGTGCTCTTGCGACAAGAATTCATCCTGACCAGTTGATATGGAGTGCGGATGAAAGTGCGTGGCGTTGGGGGCTAGACCGATCTCGTGATCTTTCTTGACGGCGTGCTCTTGCGACAAGAACTCGTCCTGACCAGTTGATACGGAGTGCGGATGAGGTGACGGGTCAGCACTGCCATTGTCTGTAAGTAAAAGTGTAGGGATTATTATCAAACAGTTTTTCAGTCTAAAAATATGATAAAATAACACTATGAATACTGAGTCATGGATGAATCTGCTGTAAAGAAAGCTTCTTTCACAGCTTCACCAGGATGTATAGGCCTACATGCAAAGAAGGCTCAAATATAACCTAACAGAGGAACTAACACAGCCTAACAAAGCCTTTTTCTCCCTGTATACCCTTTCCCAAGCACAGTTGTAAACATTCCTTTAGAGAAACAATGTATTCTTAACATCAGGACCATCTCAGAACACACCATACTCACTTAAACACCACCTCTCTCTTTTTCCCTCAACTTTTGCATTCAGATTACACTGAACGACCACCCTCTCTTGTTCTCCAACCACCAACTGTGATATAACATAAGTTGAAGGGATTTGTTTGATGAATTAGACCTGTAGGTTTATGCAATTTATGTAAATTTATAGAGACAATGCTCTTTTTTCTTGCAAGGTTTTAAACTTTAGTAAACAGACTACACATACACACACACATTCAACACTATATACTATATATATAATTTCTGTTAATCTCGTAAAGAAAATATTAAAAGAAACATGCTTATTTTTGTTTTCAAAATTAAATAAAAAAACATGGAGACTATACTAATAAAGGCATTTCTGAATTACTCTACACTATCTCTAAGTCATGTAATTATGTACATTATTTTGTATATAATAATTTTTGCGCACCTGAATTAAGCCAAAATAAGTTTAAACTTAAATCTGATCCATATACTTAATTTTCTATTGATGGTTACCTCAAAGAAAACTGTTTATTCAATGGTTAACTAATCTTTTGGTTAATATTCTGTAACTTTCACGTATTTTAAGGATAATTATCAACCATTTGGCCGACCAGACAATGAAATAAGGTCAAATAATTATTCATAGGCCTACGGAAAATGTTTATGAGCTATAATATCCTATATTATATTCGTTTCGACCCTGAAATGTCCAAAATTGGCGATTGCTAAAGATCGATTGGGACACTCAATATATAAGCATCGTTAATTTAGCTTTTTGGGGAAATAACTGCAAAAAATACAAAGGAAATATATGATAAACTTATAAACCAATTCGCAAGGGTCATATACACCCACATGGTGCTTTAAATGGGACCAATTAGGCCTAAATTTTGGGGTGATCACTGCACATAGACCTACACGCTTCCAAACATACACAATACCTTACCTTCCAAACTCCTTGTTATTCCTGGGTCATTGGCACTGGTTATAACCTCCTGGGCACTGGACACGTGCCCCTGGTCCTCCCTGGCACTGAGGGTATCATTGGTGTCCCAAATATTCTGATGGACGATGGGTGTTGACCTCACGGTTGAAAAGAGCTCTGGAAACAGGTATGCAAATGAGATGTTTTCATCAAGGCAACTGTTTGTGATAGGCCTACGCCGTGCCATGGGTACATATAGGTACTTATAGATACAGGTGGTCACTTAAAATATCTATGAAGTCATTTGGAAGGGTCACTTTGGCCCTGTGCCGGAAATGAACAGGTCAAAGGTCATTTTTGTTAGGCCTATACTCTAATACGTATGTTGATACAGAGAAATAATTATATATATATATATATATATATATATATATATATATATATATATATATATATATATAGAGAGAGAGAGAGAGAGAGAGAGAGAGAGAGAGAGAGAGAGAGAGAGAGAGAGAGAGAGAGAGAGAGAGAGACTCTGCAGGTAAGGTTCTTGTGAAGAATGAGATTAGAAGAATTAGATCATTCGGTCTGGTAAACAGCCGTTTCTTTTCAATTAGAGTTTCGTGAGAGACAGAAAGCTGTTGTTTAATTCAGCTTTGGGGAAAAGGCTGGCCTGTTTTGGAACACAATAGGGCAGGGCAGAGAGAGAGAGAGAGAGAGAGAGAGAGAGAGGGAGAGATAAAATTAAAAGAATATCTTAATTTATTTACCACTGAAGAGAGAGAGAGAGAGAGAGAGAGAGAGAGAGAATTAAAAGAATAATGTATTTAACACTGGAGAGAGAGAGAGAGAGAGATAAAATTAAAAGGATACCTTAATTTACTTACATCTGAAGAGAGAGAGAGAGAATTAAAAGAATACCTTCATTTATTTATCACTGAAGAGAGAGAGAGAGTATTTACCATTAGAGAGAGAGAGAGAGAGAGAGAGAGAGAGAGAGAGATTAAAATATCTTTATTTACCACTGAGGAGAGAGAGAGAGAGAGAGAGTATTTACCATCGGAGAGAGAGAGAGAGAGAGAGAGAGAGTATTTACCATTGGAGAGAGAGAGAGAAAATTAAAAGAATATCTTGATTTATTTACCACTGAAAAGAGAGAGAGAGAGAGAGAGAGAGAGAGAGTATTTACCATTGGAGAGAGAGAGAGAAAATTAAAAGAATATCTTGATTTATTTACCACTGAAGAGAGAGAGAGAGAGAGAGAGGGAGAATTTTAAATATTTATATAAAAACTTGTTCTAAAGAATTTGATATATAAAAGATCCTACGAAATCCTATAAAATCCTACGAAATACTACGAAATCCTATAAAATCCTACAAAATCCTACAAAATCCTATAAAATCATACAAAATCCTACGAAATCCTACTCACCTTTCCTCCTCTCCTCCAACTGAGCCTTCTCGATAATGTCCTGCGTCGCCTCGAACAAGTGTTTGTGGAGCCCCTCGTCCTGCGTTGGCGTCAACGAGTGCCCCCCCTTCAGGTTGGTCTTCCTCTGACGAAGGAGAAACTCCCTCACGCCCTGTTGCAGGGACTCGAAGGGACCCTTGGAGTCCTTAGGAGGGGACTCAGAGGTCGAGGATATTGGAGCTGGGTTGTTTTGAGAAGACGTTTCCTTCGTCAGGATTTCACGGCGCCCTTGGGATCCCTCCTGGGTTCTCGTCTCCTTGGGAGGGCCTTGGACGATAGAATTAGCTTCCGTGATGGTTTGGGCGGCTATCGCCGCCGCCGGGAGGGTGAACGAACCGTAGACGACTCGGCTATCGCCTCCTGCTGCCAAGCCTTCGTCAGCAGGGAATCGTTGCTTGACGTCAGTCGTTTCCTGAAGCCATTCCTCCAGCCTGTGCGACGACAGGGGCCCCGCTGTCGTCAGGAAGTTCCTCGTGTCTAACTGCACGGGCTCAATGACTGGCGCCTTTGGGACGCCGCCGGAAATGAGGTCAGGAGGTAATTGTATGGGGTCATGGAAGACTGACCATGGAGTCACGCTTACAATCTGCACGCCTGACCCTGTTCCTCCGTGGGCGTGTCGGATGAATCTCTCGCCCGTGGGTGACTCGCGTGACTGGTCACGCCCTTTGGGTGCTCCGGGAAGGAGGAAGGGAGGAGGATTTCCACTTCCCGTAGGAGGAAGAGGTCTCAGTTCAACGGGTTCCAATTTGATGATCTTGATGCTCGAGGCGTGACTGGGCGCGACAGTTTTCTCCTGCTGGTGGTGGTTTCTACCGGGTTCTGGAGGCTTGGAGGTACTGGTGGCATTTGGCGCCTCTTCTTTATCGTTATTATCACCACAGGCGCCTCCTACGGGATTGGTACAGGGCCTGAGAGGGCCAATTTTCTTCTTAGAATCGAAATTTTCCTCGTCAACGGCGCCATCTTTCCCTCCCGTTCCACCTCCGTTATTTTGGCTCTTTCCTTCCTCAGGAGCGCCCCTGTACCGGAACCGCTGCTTCTGACGGTGAACCTGACGTTGCAGCTGATGCCTCTCGCGGTGACCCGCCCCTGGGACGCCCGTTTCACCCCCAATCTTCTCTTTCTTCTTCTTCCTGTTCGTCCGCGGGACGTTCGGTCTGGTGGAGTGTTGGGAAAGCGTGACGACTCTCTGACGAGTTTTCCCGGCGTCGTCGGGAAATAGGACCCTCTGGGTCCTATTTCCGGGTGCCTGAGGGATCCTCGTCGTCGCGTTCCCTTCGTTAGATCCTGCGCGGGTGGACTGACGGGGGATTTTGGGCGGAAAAGTGGCGTTTCTTTCGAGAATTCTCGAATCCTCGAACTTATCCACCGTCGCTTGGCGACTTTCCCTTAGAAAATGCGGCGTTTGGTGATCTATCTCGCCTAAAACCGGACTGTAACCTTGTTTCTCAGCATTTAGCGTCTCCGGCAACGACGAGGACTTTCGTTCTACAGGTTTCTGTCCTTCTGCCGTCTTTCCGTCATCCGTAGCTACGATTCTGTCGCCGAAGTTCCCGTGGAAGGCCAGGGCGTCGTAGGCGTGAGCCAGGCATAACGCCCTCAGGAGAAGAAGCAGTACTGTAGCCTGTGGAGAGACAAGTTTGCAGATAAGATAATATTTAGAAGGTTGTCTTTAATATTATTCTTGTTTATTTATGTGCAAATCTATTCATCACAGACATAGATAGATAGTAGATAGATAGATAGATAGATAGAGAGAGAGAGAGAGAGAGAGAGAGAGAGAGAGAGAGAGAGAGAGAGAGAGAGAGAGAGAGAGACAGTTTCCCAAACTTACAATGTCAAAGTAAGTATAACTTTGCATTTGTTCCTGCGATGATTTTACTCAAATTATTGATAACAATGGTCAAATAATATTATTCCCACAATTATCTATTCTCATTCAGCCTCCTGGAAGATGCTACCGCCATCTACCGGCCGCTGGAAGCATCATAGCCTCACGATTCCTTGCTGGAACAGTTAAACCTCCTGTTTCCAGACTCCATGGCTCCTAGAAACACCTTTCCCCTTTGGAATAGAACATTTTGAAGAACTGTTTTCTCACTGAGCGCGTTTAAGGACTAGTAATAACTGTTGGATTCGAGGTGCAGTTAGACTGTCGACAGTTCTGGCATATTGTAAGATTTGTGGCAATTTTTTTTTTTTTTTTGTTATATTCAAAGACAGTTCCACTTGGTTGCCTGAATGATTTTGAATATTAATTATTTTGAGGTCTAAATTATCGTATTTTTAAACTATTGTATTTCCATGACATATAACTAATTCCCGGCATTTTAAATGATAGAATTTGTCGAAGACTTAACTTATTCCATCACTTTTCAGGTTCCTAAACTCCAGTGGCTCCAAGATACGCCTATTGTCACCCACAGCTAAACAGGATCGATTCTCAGACACCCACTGGTAACTATTTTTCTGTCTAAAACAAGAGGTGAGGAACTGTCTAATTTTAGTCTTTTATTACCACCCTGCAAGCTTTACCCCACACCCCCGCTTCAGGGGCGGCGCCCCTGAGGCGGGGAGGGGACCCCTTTCTGGCGTACACTAGACTTAAGGTCTAGTGTACGTCTAGAAAGGGGGTGCTTGCAGAAAATATAGGTTGATTCTGATCAAATGATTCATATTGTAAATTTGTCTAAATAAGCTCATAAATCTTAGTCATTATTAAAATTAATATTTTTATTAATTATAAGGCCTGGAAATGTTAAAATTACCATATGAATTAATGAACTAAAGTTCAGAATCCTTCCTAGGCTATAATACCAGAGCACTGAGCTGTTCTAACTCGTCACTAACTTAAGTACTTAAGTAATTTAAGTAATTTCTTTAGTTACGTGTTCATAAATAAGTACAATAACTTCAATAACCTTTTCTTTGCAGGTAACTGCCGTGAGAAAGATCTACAGAATTCATTTAGCTTCTACATGGCTGGAATTAGACGAGATTTTGTAGTGCAGAACAACTGGTTAGCCTAGTATCTTGGCGACTGTTTCTGTTCCATCTATTCTGTTGTGTTAAATATTCTATTCTTACATATAGAATAGATTTCTATATAGCTTATAGATCAAGGACTGTGCTGGAATTTAGGTAACTCGGTCTTAGACTGACAAAGTTATCATGGAAGGAATTAGTCAGTCTAAATGTGGAATTGGTTGTTTCAATAATAATAATAATAATAATAATAATAATAATAATAATAATAATAATAATAATAATAATAATAATAATAATAATAATAATAATAATAATAATAATAATAATAATAAGTATAAAAAATAAGGAAAAGTAAATTTTTAAAATTTAAAGAATTTTGATCATTTTTAAAATTTTTAAATTTTTTGAAAATAAAAAAAATAAAAATTAAAAGAATTAAAAATAAAAAAATTAAAAAATCAAAATAAATAAAAATAAAAAGCAAAAAAATAAAAGTAAAAATAAGCAAAAAAATAAAATAAAAATAAAACGAATTCTCCACAACGTATAATGACAGTCACGTAAGTCTTAGAAACTCTATCTCTCTCTTTCTCTCTCGCTCTTTTTCTCTCTCTCTCTCTCTCTCTCTCTCTCTCTTTCTCCACGTCCAGTCGTTTTCTTGAAGACTTATCATTATGGAAAGTGCTGAGTCATCATTTGTATATTTTATACAGTTCTCAAGTTTTTTATTTATTTTTTTTTTGGCAAGAGAATGGCGGAAGTGTAAAGTGATCTATTTGATTCACTCTGTCTCTCTCTCTCTCTCTCTCTCTCTCTCTCTCTCTCTCTCTCTCTCTCTCTCTCTCTCTCTCTCTCTCTCTCCGCACGATTAGACACGGTTAGACGTGTGTGGAGAATTATCTTACGCTCTGGGAAAGTGACAATACTTTGGTAGGTCATGTTGAATTTTGTTTTTCTTTTTTATTTTTCCTGTTGTCTGTGTGTGTGTCTGTGCGTGTTTGTGTATGTCTGTTAAATTATTAGTTCATTAACTGTCTCTTATATATAGATAGATAGATAGATAGATAGATAGAGAGATAGAGACATGATTTCAAAATTATCTTGTACAGTTCCGTGAAGGTGAAATGTCTGGGCCAATGTGGATGAATATGTCTGCATATATTCATTAATAACTCTTCAACCACTCAGGCAATTTACACCACGGTTGACTCAGTCAGTCAGTCAGTCAGTCATTCAATCGATCAATCATCCATTCATGCATGGGACTCAGTCAATGACATTTAGATTGAATTATATTAAAATTAAAATTGAGATTTAAAGTTCCAGTCGATTTGTTGATTCATCTTGCATTCGGTCCAAGATGTGACTTTCATTTTTATGTTTCTGTAATTTCCGGGTTCATTTTGCTATAACTTCCGGGTTACAGGTACAAAATTGTATTAAAATATCATAGTAAATATATTCATTGACCTGTATAATGGGTTATGTACCTGGGAGTTGCTCAGATGGTGTGTATAGCGTTCAAATGTACGAGAGTCTAAATTGTCAAAAATATTTAGGTTCGTTTTGATATATCTAAGGTAGCTTTCAATGCTGTATATTACTTTCTCTCTCTCTCTCTCTCTCTCTCTCTCTCTCTCTCTCTCTCTCTCTCTCTCTCTCTCTCTCTCTCTCTATTCCTTACACACTACAAAACACTAGCATTGCTCAGGCAGAGAGAAAGTTATCAATTTTCAATGCTTCCCGTTCGCGCTACAATAACTTCTCTCTCTCTCTCTCTCTCTCTCTCTCTCTCTCTCTCTCTCTCTCTCTCTCTCTCTCTCTCTCTCTCTCTCCAGCGAACCGTGAGATGTTATTTTGAATTTACCCTGGAAGCGAATTGTATTAAAATTAGTAACAATAAAAAAATTTATTGATTTCAAATACTTGCAGAGTCATGTTAGAGAGAGAGAGAGAGAGAGAGAGAGAGAGAGAGAGAGAGAGAGAGGAGAAAGCTGTCTCGCTCTTTCTCTCCTGTTGACTGGACAGGCACACTTTCTAAAATGCGTCCTTTGAATGACAGTAAATAGATAGATTGTTCATAGCAATTGGTGCACAGTTTCTCTCTCTCTGTCTCTCTCTCTCTCTTTTCTCTCTCTCTCTCTCTCTCTCTCTCTATAACACACTATTAGATCGTGATTGCCTACATGACTGTAATTTGGAGTGGAGTGGTCAAAAAACCCTTTCTCTCTCTCTCTCTCTCTCTCTTTGAAAGCGAGGGCAGAATATCATTCTCTAGGTAGGCATTCAGAAAGAGAGAGAGAGAGAGAGAGAGAGAGAGAGAGGCATCTGAAATCTTAACTATAGTTGTTGCTATAGTCACGGGTCTAATCCCACGAGGGGGGAAGCAACCACAGAACACCTCGAGAAATATAAAGATTTTACATGAAATATTTGACATTCAGAAAATATGTAAATATATATATATATATATATATATATATATATATATATATATATATATATATATATATATATATATATATATATTGAAACACCCTTTTCCCTAATGAGAATGGGTTCGAATCCCTTCTAAGAAGGAGAATTCTACCAAAAAGTATCAGAAAATATTGGAAAATTGGGGAAAAATCATAAAATTAGCATTTCTGGTGACCTTGGTTGAACTTTGAACCTTGAACTTTGATCAGGGATTATATATATATATATATATATATATATATATATATATATATATATATATATATATATATATATATATATATATATATATATATATATATATTGATTAAATGACAATTTTGACATGAATTTAAAAAAATATAAATTGTTTATTTCAAAGCAGCGTAAATAGATAAAAATCAGTCAATTACTTGGTACATAAAAGAATTAAAAATTAAATCTATTTTTCATATTACTGACACAAAAATAAAAATATAATGAAAATAATTTTTTATATATATTTGTGACCAAAAAAATAGATAAATAAATATACAATTTTTACTTGTTTCTGAAAAAAAAGATAAAAATAAATACAATTTTTTACTTATATTTCTGACCCCCCAAAAATAAATAAAGATTAATATTTTTTATTTATATTTCTGACCAAAAAATAAATAAAAATAAATGCAATTTTTTACCTATATTTCTGACCCAAAAAATAAAGATTAATATAATTTTTTACTGGTATTTCTGACCAAAAAAAAAAAAAAGTAAATAAAAAACAAATCTTCACATTTATATTCCCGACACTCAAAAACTATTGAAAAATATTAAAATATTAAAATAAAATCTTATACACTTACCTTCTTCGACCTCCTCATGTTTCCTTTCCTTAATTTTTCCCAGTTCTTTAATACTATCTCTCTCTCTCTCTCTCTCTCTCTCTCTCTCTCTCTCTCTCTCTCTCTCTCTCTCAGAGTCTGCGAACTTTCTTACACTGACATCGTGCACAATCTGACCTTGGCAGGCGGTGACGTCGCTTTTATAACCTCGGGCGGCCTCTGGCGCGCATGCGCGGTTGATTCGCGCATGCGCAGATGGAAGAAAGTTGCGTTTTGGGTTATGGGTTAATTTTGTTTATGTGTATATATATATATATATATATATATATATATATATATATATATATATATATATATATATATATATATATATATATATATATATATAGAGAGAGAGAGAGAGAGAGAGAGAGAGAGAGATTAATCTATATATATGCATATTTTATATATTGCTCTCTCTCTCTCTCTCTCACTCCCTCGCTCTCTCTCTCTCTCTCTCACTCTCTCTTCCTCTCTCTCTCTCTCTCACTCCCTCTCTCTCTCTCTCTCTCTCTCTCTCTCTCTCTCTCTCACTCTCACTCCCTCTCTCTCTCTCTCTCTCTCTCACTCCCTCTCTCTCTCTCTCTCTCTCTCTCTCTCTCTCTCTCTCTCTCTCTCTCCCTCTCTCTCTCTCTCTCTCTCTCTCTCTCTCTCTCTCTCTCTCTCTCTCTCTCTCTCTCTCTCTCACTCCCCCTCTCTCTCTCTCTCTCTCTCTCTCTCTGTCTCTCACCCCCTCTCTCTCACTCCCTCACTCCTTCACTCTCTCTCTCTCTCTCTCTCTCTCTCTCTCTCTCTCTCTCTCTCTCTCTCTCTCTCTAAAAAACCTCACATCATCACGATCCGATCTGAACAAAACCCGTCCATTGATTTCAAGGCCAATTTATGGAGATTGTTCCAGTGATGAAAACTCTCTCCCAGAAAGCATCAATTCCTTTTAACATTCTCTTACGCATTTTTTCTTTATTGAAAGAAAAAAAGAAAACGTGGGAAAATATATATGAGAAAATATGAAACAAAGTAAATGAAAGTTTTAATTATGAATAAGAATGAAATATATATTTTTTTATTAGTATTTATTCTCTGCTGTAATGTTGGTTTTTAAACTTCCTGAAGTTGGTTCAAACCTCCTGGAGTGAGTTGGTTTAAACTTCTTGACTGAGTTGGTTCAAATTTCCTGGAGTGAGTTGGTTCAAACTTCTTGACTGAGTTGGTTCAAACTTCTTGAGTGAGCTGGTTTAAACTTCTTGAGTGAGTTGGTTCAAACTTCTTGAGTGAGTTGGTTTAAACTCCTTGAGTGAGTTGGTTCAAACTCCTTGAGTGAGCTGGTTCGAACTTCTTGAGTGAGTTGGTTTAAATTTCTTGAATGAGTTGGTTCAAACTTCTTGAGTGAGTTGGTTTAAACTTCCTGGAGTGAGTTGGTTAAAATTCTTCACTGAATATTAATGTCAAATTTTATCAAATAATATAAAAAAATATAAAAAATTCTTGTAACGTTTTTCACAACACAAAGAAAACCTAAAAACATTTATTTAATTAACTACAATTAATTAATTAATTATTGTAAATTGTAAACAATTTACAATAAATTGTATTCATTGTAAACATACCAAAACATTAAAGAAATTTCGTAGTAAAAGAAAAATGAAATTAGGTCTCAGAAAATAACTCTGTTCAATAAATAATACTTTTAAAATCATATAAAAAAACTATTTAATTAAAATAAACATTTATATATATATATATATATATATATATATATATATATATATATATATATATATATATATATATATATATATATATATATATATATAATAATAATAATAATAGGTCAAAATTGATCGACCCTTTTTTTACTCTTAGTTACCCACTCTCTCTCTCTCTCTCTCTCTCTCTCTCTCTCTCTCTCTCTCTCTCTCTCTCTCTCACTTACACTTACATAACACTCACATACCTCTGTAAATTCTCCCACCTTTCCCTGTCATTCAGGCACTTCCGTAAAGGAGTAATTGGCTCAACAGCCCCCTTCTCCAATTCCAAAATCACCGCAGAGAATGACCACCATTAAAACCCAGCCATTTTGTCGTCCATATTTCTTTTATTTTTACATATACATAAATTATACACATTCCAGAGCACTTTCTCTCTCTCTCCCCCTCTGGAAATTGCTACTCTACTCTGTACTTCGCTTTCGCTCGAGCGTGCGATGAGCAGGCGTGCCTCCGGCCACACCCCTTTCTTCTTCTCAGCCATTGTGTGATTGAAAGCTAAATAAAGCTTGTGATTTCTGTTCTTTAAAGCTAAATAATGTCTGGCATTGTTGGTTCCTGTGGCTGTAGTTGGCTTATAGCAGTAGGCATATAGCAGCTGGTTTATAGCAGTAGGTTTATAGCAGTAGTTGGCTTATAGCAGTAGGCATATAGCAGCTGGTTCATAGCAGTAGGTTTATAGCAGTGGTTGGCTTATAGCAGTAGGCATATAGCAGCTGGTTTATAGCAGTAGGTTTATGGCAGTGGTTGGCTTATAGCAGTAGGCATATAGCAGCTGGTTTATAGCAGGAGGT